>NC_056701.1:13582509-13797509 GCF_018831695.1 Puntigrus tetrazona | reverse complement strand
GTGTCAGATAAACATTGACGGGGCTGTATGCTAGCAACACACAAATCACAACTCACACGAGATTAATGCTTTAGCTGTCTTTTTACCTCACGAGCGGTGAGATTCAAAACGTTCAAACGCATCAATTAAAGACAAAAATGCCGTTAATGTAACGTTACGCAACTCACTATGTTTTGAGACACAGCCAAGATTTTGTTAGCGGGTGTCTGCTAAAATGTGGACGATGTACTATAAGCATCAGATAAAACCGAAATAAACAACACAACATGTTTAGCGCATTATTTTAACAACAGCGAAACATGCTAAAAGACAAACGAGTAAATACGTTTGGTGATGTACTAATGATTCGCGTGTCTGAAGTGAGCTGGCTAAGTTAGCTATGTTGGCTAGCTGACGAAGTTGGCTTGCCGAACAGCTTTAATAAAACACCAGATTTAGCCTAACGAAATGTAGCAATAGATACCTCGAACTTAGCTACAAAAGACATAAGATACATCTCGCGTGTCTATTCAGCCAAACAATATAGGTTCTCACCATTGATGCTAAATCAAAGTCTACAGATGGTCCAATTTTAAGCTTTTTCTCTTACACCCAGACGCGCATACAAGAGGATTGTGGGTAATGTAGTGCGGATACAGCAAATACGCATCATTGTCGGGAACTGACTCAAGTTCCTGGAGTCGGCAGTTGATTATCCAATTTTTAAGGTGATGAGAGCAATATGGTTGTATCGTGATTTATACTGGGTAGTTTTTCTTATCAGTTCAAGAGTCAAATGTTTACATTAGTGGTGGTAATTTAATCAATTTTTTGTGAGTCCAATCTTTTGCATTCTGCACAGTTTGGCCAGCATGTGACTTAAATAATATTTTGTGTTATAAATGAGCGATTGGACTTGAATCGCGAAATGGATTTAACACTGATTCTTTCAACAAGTCTCATTAAAAATTCAGTCTTCTCTCTGTCTGCTTATAAATCATGAAAGCACAAGATTTAATAAGTAGGAAGGAAAGAATGTGCCAGTGCACGGAAGTGAACGAAAGCGATTCGTTTCCTTGAAAGATTTGATCGAAACACTGATTCGTGTACTAAATAGAATCCTTCACGAACAACGCTTGCTCAAGGTCAAAATGTACGTGTCTAATATCACGTTATGCATTTCGTTAGTAGGCTAGATTGCAGCTGCGTATTCTTAAACGTTTGTCAGGCTATTCTGCGCCTACATTTCTGTTTACATTATAATTCTGGGTCTACCATATTAAGTTAATTAGTTAAACGGAAGGGGGTGCTGTTTCCTCAGATCCCAAGTCTGGACATGAATTAACTTCTCTGTAATTCACATTAACTCTGCAGATCAGTAAGGTCTTACAGCAAATATGTCTCTATCACTATAATTGTTGATTGTTGAGCTACAATCCCCCTTAAGATATCCAAAATATATAGAGTTTTTAATTACATTACTTGCTCACAAATGGATCCTTCTTAGTGAATTGGTGCCAGAATTAAAGTCCAAACTGCTGATAAAAGCAATAATCCACACATAATCATCTTATCAATTAATGTCTTGCCAAGCACAAAGCTGCGTGTATGTAAATTACAAATCCACTGAAAAAGTCGTCTAGTATGAATTAGGAGAGAAATATACATAGATCAAGCACTGTTTACAAGCAAAAACTGTTTTTTGATGCGAGAGAACAACAGGGGATGGACTGGAGGAAGCTTAATTATGGATTATAGATTTGTGTTTTGGCCAGATTTTTTTTTTACAAACGCAATTTTTAAAAAAGATGCTGTTGTTTTGTTTTTATTAGCTTTGACTTATTATTCTGATGGCACCCATTAACTGCAGAGGATCCATCGTTGAGGACATGATGTAATGAAAAAAAATTACTTATTTACTTATTTTCAGCAGATTATTCCTTTAAATTCTGAATTTTGGGGAAAATATTTATTCATGTGCAGTAAATTCTGTAAAAGTTTTTGTCATATTGTAGTATTTTGGAAATATGTAGTAATGTTATAATACCTATAATTGTATCCGCTAAAATGTATAACATGATAATAATATATTTTGGCCATGTTATTGTGTGCACTTTTGAGAAGAGATAAAAGAGTTCACCTGTCTTTACATTACGCTGTTCTCAGAGCCACAGGTAAACCTCTTAAGGCCAAAATAAATGCAGAAATGTTGTGAATAATATAACATGTCTTGGACTGCTATGGTCTTGACTCCTTTTAGCTGCAACCTCCATTAAAGTAGCCTACGGCCCCTTGTATTTGCTCTTTGTGTTAAAGCACTAATGGCAGTTTCTCGTGGACACCCATCAATTTAGGACACATGTGATGTCTTTATCTTCAGAATGTGGTTTCAGGCTATTAAAGGGTATCTGTGTAAATTCTCTTTGATGAAGCATCACTGCCTCTATGAACTGTTGGCCTACCTGCCACTTAAGTTACTCTTTGCACTGTTACGCCAAAGAATAGCCAGCGGGCCCATCAAAAGCTTGACCCCATCGGCAAACCATTGCAGGAAGTTCTTCATGCAGGATCCATTAAGTGTGTTCAGAGCAGTGCTCCATTCTTCCTGTATGCCCATGTAATAAATGATGGATGGAATAAAAATAGGATGTGCTAAAGTTAGGAAGTAAATGGCTGAAGGGAGGACTGCTCAGTGGCTATTAGTCTGTTTCTGTTTGTGAAACACAGATATCTGAAAAAACTATTTCAAACGAATGCATTGCCTAAATGCAGCAATATCCAATACACTTAAAAAGCAGTCAGTTCGGATCAAAATACCAGAGAATCGCTTCTCATGGTTTGATCATGACATTTGAGAATAAGTTAGGTAGTTCTGTGTTCTAGTGCTAGTAGTGATCTGCTACAGAACTAGATACTGGAGGTTTGCAATCAACTCTCAGAATATGGTTTAATCCCTCTAGAACTGTGCGTACAATCTGGTGCACCATTAATCTTATCAAGCCTATATTTAGCATAGGTATTACTACTTTACGTTATATTTATCTCGTGTTTTGTCTACAGTATTTTAGCCGTGGTTCATTTTGGTTAGCGGCAGCCACTTGTTCTCCGTCTTCACATTATCTACCAGGTTTAGTTTAGTTAATGATAGGCAGTTTTCATTTTAAACGGATTCTGTGGTGAAAGGATATTTTTCTTGCCACATGTTTAACGAAACGGCCGACTGGTCGCCGATGTTTCACTAAGACATTTCTTGTTTCTTTTAGCATTAGCCAAAAATGTATCGCACGGCGACAGTGGTCTAACAAAAGGGGGCTCATCTGATCTGCTGCTTGCTGTCCTGCAGGCACCTCTCCTCATCTTACACCTCCTGATGTTGCTCTTGGGTGTGATATCACAGAAGACTGACATGAGTGCTGCTCGGAGATGAGCAGATGACAGATGCCCTTGTATCAGCCAACAGGCAAACACTTAAATCTCCCTGTGAGCAGTTTACAGCCGTACCACCTTTGATGGAATACTGTTGTCGGTGCTTTCAGGTTTATGTCAAACTGTGTTCAAAAGCATTTGTAATATAATTCAAACAAACAATAGCTCAAATATGTTATGATTCTGATTCGCGTAAATGAACTATTAAACAAAACGTATTAAACAACACATAGTCTCAAATCATTTAGACTGAAACCTTTGGCCCTCTAGCAGTTATATAAATATAATATAAAACTGCAAGTGTTTCACAGAAGAACATTGTTTTAGTTGTGGCTCCGCTGTGCATAGATAAATGAGTTTGGAGGCACCAGTGTACACAAGGATACAAGATATCTTAACACAGAGGATCAAATATAGTACCGTTTTCCTGTTTTTTTTTTTTAAACTGGTGATTCCTTAGAGGTTTGCCTCTAAGGATTTTGTAATCATCCATGGCCAATTTTTCTCATTTGTTGTGACAACAAACCTTCAGTTTCACACCGTTCACAACCCAAGCTATATTTTTCTTGTGCGTACGAATATGACCTGAGACACGTGGGCAAAAGATGCTGGCTTATATTCGTCCGCCAGCTCTAAAATATGAATCAGGGTGCTCGTAGAGTGCTGTAGGTATTAAATATTTTTGTAGGCCAAAACTTAGAAAATGAAATGAATGGGGTTTTGGCTAAATGCCTGAAATAAGATATCTGGTTTACACGCGATCAAGTCATTTTCCAGTTTTATGCTTTATTACAAACCTTGAATACACGTGTAAGCCTATGTGGGGGTTTTTTCTTTGTCTTTGCTGTTTGAGAGATTAAACATCATCAGACCAAACATAAAAACACTTCTGGGTTTTCACTGCCTCTGTGTTTATAAGCAATTAATGCTGACGATGAGATCATGCGAACATGTAGTTTTAAAGCCTGCATTTAATTTTCACTTCTACCGACTGTATTTCAGTTTCAAACTTATAAAGGTTATCCAAAAGCCAATTAAAATCCTGTTGTTGTTGTTTTTTTATCGATTGAACCAGGGTGACGCTAACTTCCGTGAAGGCCTACAAATATCACTGACCCGGTAATAGCCTAGTTGGATAACGCCGAGATTTGGAAGATAAAGAGCACACACTCATTTATAACATTTAAACATAGTGTAGCCTAAATTTAAATGCATTTAATAAGTGGCGTTCCAACGATTTTATATTTAGTAAGTTCACGGTTTTAACGATAGTGCCCACAGCTACACAGTCCTGTCGCTCCAAACGGGACATTAAAAACCCGGAGCGGATTACAGAATGAACGCTTGGCAGAAAAATCTCGGCGAATCGGCGTCAAAATACACGCTGTTCTAGCCCGCCATTCAAACTACGTGTTGCTTGGCAACAAGCAAAGCTTGACGTTTGGACTGGAACTATTTCATCTGAGCAAATAAAATAACAGAAAACGGACAAACGTGATTTTTTTTCTTGTTTACTGAGCTGTTTTTAAGCAATAGATCTATGCGATATCCAGAACAGCTTTGTGATTTAATAAAACGCCAGAACGTGAATCGCACAGCTAAAAAACGTAATGTTTTCTTAAACAAAAAAAAAAACCGCTTAATCTCACACCGGAGCTCAATTTTTTCCATATTAGGGCATAGATAGTGGATCAACGTGCCAGAAAAGTAGAAGCAAATACGTATGGAAAATCTAAACACCGACATTGACAATTCTAGCGAATAGGCAACGGGATGTCGGGCGTCCTTTTGTCTCCAACATTAGCAGAGGCATTTAGACTTCAACAGCATATAACCGCCCTCTGATTCCCCCCTCCCAGACAGATTTGCCCCAGCACCTCCTCTACATTGGCCCAGCAGCGGCTGAACAGCGTCCTTGCACTTTACTAGGCTGTAACCACTGCCATCAGCTCAACTTCTTCAGCATCGCTTCAGCCGTGTCCGCCGCCGCTTCCGGAGCCCATCTTCAGTCTCCTCGTCCAGTCCTTTTGCCCGTCTGCATCGGATACACAGTCGTCCGTCGTTTTTCGTCAGTCAGACACAGGCGTATGTGTGTTTTTGATTAATCTGAGGACATTTCCCATAGATAAGAACAGTCTGCACCAAAGACGGGCTTCGGGTTTTACCCAAAGGCACATCACCGAGGTAAGCGACACAAATATGAATTCATATCGATCTCAATTTTTCCCCCGCGATAGACTCTTTATGACAGTTGACATAACTTAGGATGTTAGCGTGAAATGTTCGTTATTGATATCCATGCATTCTTATTTTTTGCGTTTTCATATTGTTTTTTCCACTCCCTCCATCACCGCCGTGGCTGCCAGCGATTTTGCCGGTGTTACATAAAACTTAGATTTTCTGCGTCCCGCTTTTATCCGTGCCTCTTTTTTGATTAATAAATTCATTCGGTTATTTAAATGTAGCCTATTTTTTGCAGGAAGGAGGAAATTAAGAAGCCTGCAATTCAGCCTCAGCCCGCAGTAGCTTCCTAATAGTTTTATCTGCTCTGAGAAACCTAAATATACCCATTGGAGGTAACTGAGATACAGCAAGTCATGCTGGTCTTCATCTGATGATCATGTAGCTACAGAAATTGTGTTATCGGATTTATTGGCAGGTTCGATTTCTTTTCTTCTCTAGTTCTTTTCACACCAGTAGGACAGCATACAGCGAATCATATGCGCTTCGGTTTAGCAATCGTTCGTTTCGTTTTGAATCATTTCGTTAAATCAAAGTGAAATTTGATCCTGCTATTTGAAAGCAATGTGGTGATGACCTACATCATTGACCGACCTACATGAAGAACTTGGCTTGGGAAGTTCATCCTGGTCCTTCATTTAAAATGTCACACTGTCCTATACTTTACAGAGCAGTGCACATAATTTAATGAACAAGCCAAAAGCATAAACCTGATGAATAGTATCATTCATTCATCTAAGATTTGATGCATCTGTAATATTTGGTTTATGGGTGAATGGAAAATAAAGAGGTTTATCAATCAATCAATCAATCATTTTTATTTATATAGCGCTTTTAACAACACAGGTTGCATCAAAGCACTGTACAGTATAATGACAGGGATATATAGTGACGAGAGTGACCAATTTCTTATTAAATGCAGAGACGGTCTCTGTAGTCAATTCAACGATAGTCACTAGAAGTTAAGTGTCCCCAACCAAGCAAGCCAGAGGCGACAGCGGCAAGGAAACAAAACCCCATGCATATAGAATGGAGAAAAAAAAACCTTGGGAGAAACCAGACTCAGTTGGGGTCAGTTCTCCTCTGACCGGACGCCCAGCACTTAACCTCCAGTTCAATTTTAAACGCAGCTGTGTCAGGTAGTGTAAATGACTTAGTGTGTGCGTGTGTGTGTGTGCATCAGGATCTGGTGATCTGTCGACGGGCGCATCTAGGTTTTCTGGTTTATGGCTTTCGGCAAAGTGCTGTATATTCTGGGACACTATTGATTATATTTTTGTGTAGGGCCTCAGTGAAGCACTGAAATCGTTGTATTTACCTTCTGGCAATAACTTCTGCTTCCACTGTATTGGTGCACAATGTCACATTTAAAAGGCATTTCTTGAATATCTCCTTACGAATGAGCGGTTTGAAAGAAGTGAGTTTGCAAGACAGTTTGCAAAACATCTTTGTCCTCCAAACCATTTCTGAGCATCACGTTTGATTTGAGAAGCGGCACAATCTCCCAGCTGCTCTGAGTGTGTTTAGTCTCAGATAGTGAAATCAGAGCTTTTAGAGTGTGAGGCTCCAGTGTCTGGCTGGTGTTGCTGGGAAGCGCTTAAAAGCCTTTATGGGACGGATGTAGAGAGGCAGCAGAACACCTGCATGCTGAACTGTCTCTGCTCTCTGGCTCACACATGCCCCAATGCTGGACTCCTCTCAACACTCAAACACTCCAGACTCAAACTCTGATCTCCTTAGCTCCTGCTCAGAGAGGAGGAAGCATTAGACAAGCATCTAATTACTGAAATCTTCATTTATTTGAAAGCCAAATACAGCACGCGGTGCATCTCAGAACAAAATAGACGGTATATGTGCGGGTACAGTGTTTTCAACGTTGAAATGTTTTGTCAGGTAATCTAAACTTTGTTTCATGTGGTGACATGAGTTTAACTTAACGATAAAAATAAAATACAGCATGAATTAGCCTTACAACCCTAGACTACATTAAATGAAAACAGCCTTCAATTGGTGGTTAATAAGCACACATTTTCACTGTTGTGAAATAATAATACAAGTACAGTCAATTTATTGTTTTTAATTAAATTAAGCAATCAAATGCTAAATAAAAATGAATCAAACATGCCAGTATTTGCTGGAAAAGACCGACATAAATTATTGTTGTAGTCAAAGCAACTGAATAAACATTGCAAAAAGTGGTTTGTTTATTTTCCCATCATGGAACATATGCAAACAGTTCAGCATGGGCATACAAATCACATTCATAAATCCTTAGTACATACGAACAGGTGCTTATTTAGCAAGATTATTCATTTCAATCCTAATCGACTGATGCAAAATCAGCTGTACAAGAGAAATCTAAATCAAAATACATTTGTATATGTTACATTTACATTTTGAGTCTAAAAACTCCTTAGGGTGGCTGTTATAAAAAAAAAATCACTGAGTCATGTAAAATATCCACTAAAGCAGTATGAGCATCTGTTTTAGGACACAATGTGCGAAAACAATCTTCTTTCTTGTTTAGGTTTAGTTTGATCACTTCCACATCAAGCCGCAGTCATGGATGAGATGGACTTGCCCCAGATGAAGAAGGAGGTAGAAAGCCTCAAGTACCAGCTGGCCTTCAAACGGGAGAAATCCTCAAAGACAGTGACAGAGTGAGTGCGCGCTCTTTTGTTCTTCACACTGTGATAGTCTCTGTTCCAACCCATATATTTTACGCTGTCGCCCCATATCACAACAGAAAAGATAATGACATCTTCTACCCTCCTTCTATTTTTGTTGCTTTTTCGTCACACAATCAAGTACAGAAAAACCCAACAGCAAGTCATTAGGACATCACCCATCAAACTAAGTATTCTTATCACACAAATACCTGATTGTCATTGGTTAAAATGGCATTGACAAGTTAATGTTTTGTTATAATGACTTCTAAATTATACATTTAGTGGTTGTTTTGACAATATATTAGTTCTATGTTCATTTTTCATATTAGTCTGTGACCTCTCTCTTTGCATACTAATGCACGTTAAGACAATAGGTAATTGTTTGATTTTTTCAGTAATATTTCAGTGTAAACTACAGTTCAAAGGTTTTTGGGGTAAGTAATATCTATAAAGTAGTCTTTATTCTCACCAAAGTTGCATTTATTTGTTAAATATTTAAAAAAATTATGAATTTAGAATTAAATTGTGCTGTTTTGACATATTTTATTCTGAATATTCAGCAACAGAATTGCTGCGTAAAAAATATTTCTAATTATTATTAATTTTTCTTGGTATTTGTGGAAAATGTATTGGATTAGAAAAAGAGCAACATTTATTGATGTTTTTTGTAATGTAAAATGCCTCACTATCAAATTTGAATGATAGTGTGTATATATGATAAACAAAAAATATATTAGTATTGTGTTATCTGTCCCACTTTTTTGTTGTAATGGACTATTTATAATGTAAGTAAATAATTAAAATAATAATAATCAAATAATAATAAAAAAAGATGGCCTAACGTATCCACTTACCACAGTTGTGGAGAGTAATCGGTTTTGTCAGTGGAACTGTTTCCTGATTGAAATTACGAACTCACTGCAGTTATTTCTGAATTTTCAGGTTCACCTCATGTCACAAATTAGGCTGCCCAGAGGCCAGGTCCTCTTGGTGATTGTTCAGGACAAAGCTAATGCTCTCAGATCTCTGGTGCTTTACTCTCCAATTTGAGAGCAAGCATGGCCTCTTAGTCACACCCCACACTGTCACATTACAGTGACATCTCATTTCCCAGTGTCCCAGGGCTCTCTTCCTGAAATATTCACAATGGTAATTTCTCTGTTACAAATTACCTTTTACCGGCCAGTAGTGAACAGCCCAGTTTAGGCCGGCTTAGTGGTTCCTTTAGTGTTACTGTGCAGTTTAGCTGAATAAGCAGTTGTGGAGCCATAATGTTGGGTCATGATGACTTAATCGCATCTGGGTTTGGATGGAGTCTAGCATGAGTCCAAGAATATCACTCTCATCTTAGACGCACCACTTCTATTAATCGCCCGTGATGGATGGGGCTTCGGCAAAGAGTTACGTGACTATCACCCCCATTTATCATTTGTTCAATCTTGCATGGCCCCGATTCCGTAACACTCAGCATCCGTGTTCAAAGTCACACGCGTCCACAGCAAATCTCTGCTCTATTTACTCCTAAATAGTACTTGTTTTTGCACCAAATGTTGCTTTAAATAGATGACGCAGTTAGCATTGTGTCCCAGAATGATGAAGAAACCTTCTTTCTCTCCTCAGCCTGGTGAAGTGGATCGAGGAGTGTGTGCCTGAGGACCCTTTCCTGAATCCTGAGCTGATGAAGAACAATCCATGGGTGGAGAAGGGCAAGTGTGTGCTTCTATAAAAGAGTAGCATCAGCAGCAGCAGCAGCAGCAGCGGTCGCTCCAGCCCTCCTCCGTCTGGGCCTCCACCAGCCCGACAGGATCACACGGCGCTTGCTCTCTCTGTTTCATTCCCCTCACCATGAATGTACAGCAGTTTAGCATCCACTGCACCACAAAACACACACACATTAACTCTATATAGTCACTTGCAGAATTCAACACTTTGACATGCATTACTATTATATTTATAACCATCAGTATATCTTTATATGCAGTTAGTGGAATTTCTCTTGCCTCCTCGACTTCAGCGCTGTCGCCACCGCTTGCACACTTGAGTTCAAGCATGCGGCGTCATCATCGAAAAGCCAGAAATGGCCTGCTTTAAAACATACCGCATGGCAGAGGTGAAAAGAAACGACAGAAGAATGGCTCAAAAAGGCGAAGGCAGCAAATCTGCGAGTTTCACTCTGTTAGGCAGCATGTTCAGTTCTCCTGCAGGCCCGTGCACTATTTACACCACACTCAGCACTCTCACTTACAGTCCATTTTTAAACATGTACAGATCGTTTTAATTTATTAACTTATTTATGAGCATTAATTTATTTATTTATGGTTTGATTCACTACCGAAGCTGTCGGCGCCGACTGCTTTAGAAGCTACAATGGACCTGCTGTTGTTCAACTGCACCCTTCCTTCCTCAAAAGCTAAAGGATTAAAAAAAAAACGCATCTTGCCAGGTCACCATCGAATACTGCCTTGTACACAATTTCCTTAAAAAGAATGTATGTGTGTTGTGAGGGACTAGTGAACCATCAGCACCCTTAAGCATTGAATGGATATGCAAACGGAGAGGTTGTGCACTGGCCAAGGCTTTTTTTTTTTTTCTTAGATTAATAGCTCAATCTGCACTTATGGCAAGGATGTGGGTTTAATTTATGACTTTTGATTTGTTCATGTTTTTATATATTCAAACAGTAGAAACCTGTCTAATTATCTAGAGGTGTGTTACATATGAGAATGCTTTGAGAAAATATGCATAAGATCAAGTACTAGTTTAATAAAAAGCAATAAGTGATTACATTTTTTATTGAATGTTTTACAAAACATCTTATTGAATAAAGTAGAGGATTTTTAGACAGCTTTAATGTCATTTGTGTGTTTCAATTGGGTGTGTGTCATGGGTTTGGCAAAGTTTCTGTTTACTCAATAACAATTACAGATTACAGTAACAATATACATTAATTAATGTACTAATATAATAATAAATTATGATTAAAAAAAGATTAATCTTGTCACTTCACACCATTATTATGGTTCCCTGCACATGACATGCAGAAAAAAATAAAAAACATTATTGTTGCTATGAATTAAGAGTTTGTTCTCATTAATTTGTAAAAGAAATAATACTAATAACTCACCACTTTGTACTAATTTGGTCCCTCATTTTAATTCAATTGTGCCATGATTGCAACCAGTAACACATTACTATAACATGGCCACAGTTTAACCAAAATGAGGGAGCAAATTAATAAAACATGGCTACAAATTAATAAATTGTGGGAGCAAATTCCTCATTTGTGGCCACAGTATGTTTTTCTGCAAGCAGCCATATGCAGGGTTCTGTACCCCTCTAAAGTTCAGAATAAGAGTTTTTCTAACTGTAAGAGCCATACAAGCTTTAATAATCACCTATATAATTTTGTAACTTAAAGAATAAGAGAAGCAAACCAGCTTCAGACAACTGAATGGTTTCAAGATTTAAAAAACAGCAGGACTGCACAACAGCGTCATGTTTACACAGACCAATAAGTAAAAAATATCAGACAATAAACAAGATATCCTGTAGATAGGTCACAGGATTGTCTCATTATATTTAAATGAAAACAACAGATTTACTTCTGAAACCACTTGTTTGTTCAGTGCTTTCATCACATATGATCTAATGTCGTCAAACGATCTTCATTTAGTGGCTTTTCTCAAACAATATTTCATTAACATTTATCCATTTAGTAGATGCTTTTATCAAAGGCAATTTATAAAGAGGAATACAAGCAATTCATCCTCAACAATCTTAGATGTTTTTTCCCCTTCTGAGAGAGACAGCTGTCTTTTAACAGATCTTGTGTAAAGATGTAAAAGTAAGCCATAACGCAGCTTTAGTGCGACAAGACCACTAGACCAATGAGCACAGTCATCTTATTATCCGCATTCCCAAATCACTGCAAAAAGCTTTACAAGCTCATTCTCAGCTAAACAATGGAGCACATGAGGGTCTTTTTTTCTGCCAACTAAGGGAATAAGAATTTTTTCCCACTAAGGACAAGAATGTAGCTCTTCTTTTCACACACTTTGGCTTCACTCTGTCCAGACATATCTGTGTATAGCAAGTGAAACCCCAGCAGGCATTATAATCAAAACCAATGCATCTTTATGCATTAAATAGATCTGTGTGTATCGGACCGTGCAGCAGTCACCCTTTTACAAAAACAAAGATGCCATGAGAGGTTCTGGATAATGGCTCACTCTCTAAGATTAGGATTGGTAATCCTGATGCCCATTGCCTAGCCGCACATTCACATGATTGCTCTCTACGCCGGTTGAACCCACAGCAGATGACACTCTAATCTGCCCAAAATAATCCACTCTCTCAGCCCCACCACAAATCTCCATTTCTAAATACATATGGGATCACACGGACCAATAGTCTGCTTAAATGTACACATCTGGGGTAAAGTGCTACTCTGACCAAGTGTGACACAATGACCGTAAATCTGCATATATGGCAAAGCTTAATGCCTCTTTAATCTAAAAACGGCAAATGCATGAATTTCAACCTCATATCTGGATCTGAAATGGGGATTTATGCTAAGAAGGGCATATGGAGTACAAATGGACATATCACAGGAGAGAAAAAATGATGGGTTCTGGCTTGTAAAACCACTTGCTGCTCTAAACACTTTTGCTGTTCTCCTTTGAGAATCTAAAAACAACGTGTTGTGAGAAAAGAACAATCTCAGAGTGTAAAAGTGTGATCCAGACAGTATTTTAACATCACATATAAGGTCCGGTTCAAATGAGGATAGTGGTCACCAGGGTTTGTGATCATTTAAACATACTTAGTGTCAAAGTTATGAATAGAATTTTATTTTTAAGCACAGGGTAGTACTAATGTAACCTTCTAACTCATGCATGACAGTGTCTTAAGAACATGATGAACTAAATATGACTGAATTAGGGAAATATGTGAAGTCCATTATCAATGCAAAAGAAACATTAAAGAAACGACTCAAACTTCCTTTTTCTAGGTCATTAGATGTGTGTGTGTGTGTGTTTGTATGTATATATATATATATATATATATATATATATATATATATATATATATATATATATATATATATACATACATTTACATTTATATATATATTTATCATATTCTTATATTTTATACTGTAATAAATATATGGACAACATATTTTTCTTAAATGTATACATGTATGTGTTTTCCGTTTGGATGCAGTTAATTGATGAGCTATGAATTGTTTCATGTGGGGGGTACAGCGTAAAAATGTCAGCTGCACAGCTCCCTGGTATTATAATGAAGGAAAACCAAAAAATGATTATACAGGCTTTTGTAGTTATTGAAGAGAGCAAATATGTTTCGAAAAAGTAAAACATATTAATGTAAGAAAAAAGTAGACTTAAATGTGACTGGTTTGCTTGTATATAAGTAACACCAGCTGATCTCTCATTAACCTGATTTCCAGGTGCCATCTTTACTTCAGACTCCACGAGTAGTTTATTTAAGAGTAGGACTCTTAGGCCTAAAACTCAGAAGTGTTCATTCTGTTATCGCTTTTGAGAGATGGATAACAGCAAGGAGCATGTGGGCTTCTAGAGACTTAATATATGTAAAGTAGAATGCATGCATGCAGTGTGTGGCCATTTATGAGCCATTTCTGTCACTGCTGCATGGCTCTTGTCCCCTGGCAAAGGCAACTGATCCAGTTCTGTCAGTGCACTCTTATATAGTCAAACTACACATATATTTTAGAGCTGTAGAACACCTGCACGCTTCACTCCATTTGCCTGAGTGCCAAGGGAGACGGGTCAATTTGAGGCCACGCTTCATTTCCTCAAATGAGGACAGTGCAAAGATTCTGGAGACACCCATTTTTTTTCCTCTCCCCTCTAAACTCTTCTGTTTCCGCGCCCTGGGCTAATTGGAATCGGCTGAGTGTAAATTGAATGAGTGGAGATGTGTGTTGGGATTGTGATCTTTGGCCCACTTTTGGCACATGTGCAAACGTGCTCCGAGAGGAAGATGCTACGGACGGCAGCCTGATCATACACTGAACCTGAGCGAGAGGTTCCTCCCAAGGTACGTGTCCTCACGCTTCAGAAAGAGGCAAACAAAAACAAACTCGAGCACGGCTGCCCATTATTCCGCTGTGGTGTCATTACATGGCTGAGTTAACCCCAGTGGGCCTGCTGTGTTTGCACAACGATCGAGCTGAACTGCCCAAAAGGGACTGAACGCCTCGGTGCTACATGGCCACTCCCACTATCTCTCAGGCTGCCGATTTGAAAACGCGTACAGTGCGAGTCTTTTGTTAAAAAGCGAAAAGCATCATCCTTCTAAGTCATGCACGAACGCTGTCACTGCCATCCCTCCTTCAGACAACAGGCAGTGACAGGAAGTATGTGCTGTGACGTGCCTGTGTGCCCCAGCGGTCCCTCTTTAGGAGATTAAAGCCCCGAGCTGACAGCTCTTTAATCTCTGGTGCTTTGTTAACAGACCATGTGGTGCAGAAGCAGCAGTGCCTTATGGGGAATAGGTCTGGGACGAAGTCATCCACAACATTTCACATCATCAGCAGCTGTGATAGAGGTAAAATCATCAAATGCTACCTTAAATATTAACCGCTGAACTCGCAGATTCTGAAAAGTGCATTTTCAGGGACCTAAAATATGCATCTTTTGTTTCTGCCAAGGTCAACATTTTAAGCATGTTGCTCAGACCAGAGGACATTCCAAACTGCGCACATCATCCGTGTGCCCGCTAAGACTGACGGCAGCTGTATATGCTGTATGTCTTACTGTGGAAAAATACTGACTCACTCTAACTGACTGTGTGACATAAGGAGAGGGAGCGGCACTCAGGGAATTCCATGGCAACACGCTGACCGAGAGACGAGGTTCTAGAAATATTCCGAAAGAAGAAATACAGGGTACATGCTTTAAGACCACAGTCTTCCTTTTATAGCGCTCTCCTGTGTGCTCCCAGCAGTGGGAGATTTGCCAGCACACTGATGTTTATGGCAAGATAATAAGACTGCATTCTTTGATTCTGTGTTATTCTCTTGCAAGATACTCTTTTTAAAACATTCGAATTAATTACGGTTGGGTTTAAAATGTAGTGAAGTAGAGCATACAAATGGATGTGGATTATTAATAAATCCGAGAGGAAATATCGTGCAGACAGTGCGCAGACTGAATGCACAGCTGAAATATGAAATATTTAGTGGGAAGGTTTTGAATGCACGCTTAAGAAAATAACACCCACGGTGCAAAAACCTACAAAACAGAATTAAGCAAACAATCTGATTAAAGCAGAATCTATCTTTACTAAGTTTGTACCTTTTTCCTGAGAGTGAAAAGTACAGTAAAACAGCGATGTTGTAAAATACTGCTACAACTTAAAATAATAATATACATATTTTATCTTATTTTCGAGATGGCATAATTTTCAGCATCATAACTCAATTCACATCATCTTTCAGAAATCAACCTAATACGCCGATTTTCTTTTTAAAGTTCATCAGCATTTGTTTGTTTGAAAGTCTCTACTGTCTAATGCATCCTTGCTGAATAAAACTATACAAATTGAATACCAATAAATAATATCGATACGCATCAATTTCATATCAAATGCTTCTCTTAAAAGTTACTTTTTGACACTGCGTGGGAGTTATAACATCAGAGATGGTGAGATCTACTGTGCATATAATGCCACTTTTCTTTATCAGTTTTGTTCTCTCTTGCTCTGTCCCTTAGGTCTAATTAACCAGCTCAGGCTCAGCAAAGCGCAGTCAGCCAATCCAAAGGCATTAACAATTCATGGACAGACATCACAGAAATAACCAGACCTTCTCTTTCCATTTGCCTGTGGAAGGGGGAGGGTGGGTCAGGGAGGTCCCTGGTAGAAAGCGGTGTAGGTCCATCATGTAATCGGTTCGCTCTCTCTCTCTCCTCCGGTACAGCATCCTTTTGCTTGATCCCATGAGGTTGCACATGCTGGAGCACTTTTATGAAACTGGAACCCTGCCATAGAGATTGAATGATGCACAGTGAGATAGAGTTCCTTCTGCACCATCAAAGAAGGCCCATCAACATCTTTATGAGTCATTAGAGACCATATTTACTTTTGCTATAGTAGCAAACACATTTTAAAGTAGTAGTTCATCCAAAAATTTTGTCGTCACTTACTCACCCTCGTGTTGTTGCAAGCCCATTGTGATAATCTAAGAAACTCAGATATATTCAAAAAGACATTGATGATGATTTATTTTTGGTTCAACTTTTTCACTTTTAGTTAATTGTGAAAACACAAACCCAATCCAACATAATATATATTAGTATATAAAATATCCTAAAATGTAAAATATAATATATAAATGATAACTCATGTTAAAGAAAACATATTTTTCACAAAAACAAATGAGGACGTCTGCATTTGGCATCTCCCAGTCCAGAGAAAGCTGCTCAATAAAACATTGCTGTCATGGTAAAACTTTAATGGCTCTGTCTTCGAGCATTAACCCACATGAACACACATTTAGGGCATCTTTTCTGCATAAGCCTTAGTTGAAAACACCCGCCACCCCACCTCCCCACTCCTAAAATCACCAGAGAAGATTTAACAGTCATTTAGCAAATAGAGCTTCCAGCCCAGATCAAAAAGCCTTTATATCTGTTCAAATGGTGTCATAGATGACTGTGTATTAACCCTTTTACGTGACAGGTAGATGTGGTGTTTGTATAAATCATCCACGTTGTATGAGGTTGTTGCTCTTAGCTATAGTAAACACATACAATGGTCCTCCTCATATATATTCATTAAAAATGTGTGAATTTTGTAAAACCCAGATACTTTTTTTTACACCAATGGTGCAAGTATTTTCTATCTTGGAAACATCCTTCTATTTGTATTTTTATAAGCAGTCCTAGGTGTAAATTACTTTCTTTTCTTCTTGGCTCTTTCAAGCTTGGTAATGCTGGTGAATGGTGGCCATGATTTTGAAGCTCCATATGTCGAACATATCCACAAGTATCGAGTCATACGTCGAGTCAGAGGTCAGCCAAGAAACCTGAACTCAGTGCTCTCGCAGATACACATATGGCATTTGCTTGAAGTCAGTTATTTACCTTACAATTGTAAAACTAGCAATATTTTTGTTACAAAAACCCATCAATCTGCTTCCGAGGACATGTAATAACCCCCTCGAAGGCGTATAGGTTAGCTTACGTCACAGTACTTGTGGATATATTTACGGAGATTCTAAATCATGGCCGCTATCTACAAGCATTACCAAGTTTTAGAAGAGCCAGGTTAACTCTGTGACTGTGTTCCTCTGAAAGAAGAAAGTCAGATACACCTAGGATGGATTAGGGATGAGTAAAATTTTCATTTTTGGGTGAAAATATTTCCCTCTTCTGTATCTACCAAATCAAGTATGACACGTTAACGTCTGCCGGGACACACCGGTTGACTGTTGTCTTTCTTGGGGTCGACGGCGGGCGGCTAGTCGTGTCGGTGTGTTCCTCTCGTCGGCCCAGTTCAGCGTCGGGGAAAGTGAGAACTCTGATTGGACGTCTAGAAAATTACAGCCAAAGTGATGAAAACGAGTAAACGAAGGCGGCACAAACAGAAGACCTTTGTAATGCTAACGTTACGTGACCTTAGCCAAGCATTCCACTATATTAATATTATCATAGCAACGTGAGCCGCTTGAAATAAAGTTATCAACGTTACTGATATTCAAAATGTCACGCAAGCGCTGCTTTGTTTACGTTTCATATATCTGCGTTCATCTCGTACGTCTTTGTTCCGGTTTCTCTATGTGAATGATGTATTTTTACTATATATATATATATATATATATATATATATATATATATATATATATATATATATATATATATATATATATAGACAGCTAACTCATCTCACGCTGCAGTCGAGCACAGTTTTTTTTTGTCCGACGCAAAGCGATAACACCGTCGAGATTGAGGTCTCTGCAGAGCAAAAGTGGGCGTTTTTTTCAAACCGCTGGGTGTTTCTTAATCACGCAATCAAAACGAGCACTAAATCTACCCTCACTATGACATCAGACAGTCAGGTACATGGTGTAAAAACGCCCTGACACGACCCAGCTAGTTGGTTGGAGTAGGTTTGGTATGTCCCAGCCTGGACGTTTGGTCACGAGACACATAAGAACCAATGATGTTAGGCGCCATTTTTGTAGTCCATATAAGCTATTCTACTCCATTTCAGACTTTTGATAGTGAGGAAAAGTAAATTTTAAATTTTGGTTGAACTATTCATTTCAGCATATATGAGATAAAACTGTTCCCAGAGTCACATGAATGCATAGCATGATTATTATGCATTTGCTGAACATTGCCTGTGTACACAAACAAGTGAGATTAGTGGACACCCCACATCTACTACAAGAGTCAAAAACAGTGAGAGATTAAGCACTAATCTGATGATGGGGCACTCCCGTCAAATACAATAAAACAAAATAGATCTCCTTTTATTGAAGGCTGTTGATTAAAACAGCTTACCTCACCATACAAAAGCACCATGATCCTAGAAATCCACTGAATCCTTGCTCCTAAAATGTCTTAAGCACTTTAGAGCATAGCCAAATTAATGGAGGCCATTTACTAAGAAACTCAAGTAGCCTATTTGTATCCATTTATTAAACAGTGTTGGTTTAATAATTTTGAGTAAAAATATTTTGATTTAGGCTACTTATAATTTTATTAAATTTTTTTTTTTAATGACAAATAACTGAAATCAGCAGGGGACTTAAAATCACTAATATCTTATGTTTCTTATTCCTGATTGACAATATCAGGATATCAGCTATAACTTTCTCTGTCTCTTTCTGTCTCACCGACCACACACACACACACACACACACACACACACACATGCATGCATACGCTGGCTGCACAAGACTTTTGTTACATCACAGTAGAGGCTGCAGGATTTCAACAAAGTAGAAGTCTGCCCTCCATCGTCCTGTTCCCTGAACCTATCCACAGATCACAGTCAGCGGCCACATTCAATTTAATGGTGAAAAATGAAGCAATTCATTCTAGCAGCGATATAAACACATCGTTTGATGACATAGAGCAATACCGAACTTTATTGCTTTAAATATTGTATAAATAAAATCTTGTCATAATTTTGAATCATTCACAAAGTTCATAGGGTTCAAAAACATTACATGCAATTTGTTGATAATAATGTATGAAATTCATCTACATTTTGTGGTGTAAGGGCACATAAATCACACACGAATCTATATGAAAAGCAGCATGCATCTCATAAATTATGCATAAATCTCTTAAAAGTCTGAATGTTTTGACAAATAATTACAGATCAGCCAATCATAATCATTCATTTTACATTTACAACCATTACTATTTTTCATTTTGTAGCGGTTTACATCCAAAGGCACCCACCTTCTTCGAGCTGAATAGATTATAGCTGTGCTGGTTTGATTGAACAGGGATTTTAAACTGAATATTTACAAGTTCTAATATCATAGTGATTCTTTCTGGCTGACATGATAAGCTGCAATGATGACTTCTGTATGACTAATTCTTCTCCCTCGGGCTGGACTGGAAACACAAGGTTGTCCTATGAGGCGAGAAATCTCAGAGCTGCGCAATCCTCCTCCTCCAACTGTGGTAAAATATGATTCACCATTCACATCTCCAGAGCTGGATCTATTCTTGGAGTCTTAGTCTTGTGCATGTAGCAAAAACTCAAAAGAAACACCGGGGCCGCCTGTGTCTCCACATCACCATCTGATGAAGAAACGCTGCTTCGCGGGTTTCGGGGTTCGGGTCGCTTGTGTAAAAGGACATCATAAAAACAGCTGAGTGGATGAATGCAAACTTCTGCTCAGTCCTCTTTAGGAAGGAAGTCCTCGCTGGCGGTCTGGTTGGCGAGGGCCTGTTCAAGCAGGGCTCTTTGAGTGATTGCAGGCAGGTAGAGGAACGCGTAGAGGAGCCCCAGCAGCAGGAGAGCGATGATGAGAGGAAGACCCCAGTCTGTGGTCATGATTGGCTGTTCACAGCGGGCCTGGAGGAAAGAGCCCTGCATTGTGCCGCTAGCCGTTGGAGAGAGAGAGATGGAGGAAAGTGTCCGCTGTCCAGAGACTGTGTGTCTGTATGCGTCCCTTTGGCAGGACACACCTGTCACTAGCCACTCTGCTTGGCACCGAGACACAGCTGTCAATGTGACACTCCAGCCAGATGTCACCAAATCAGGCCTGCCCTGCGAGGGACATCCCCAGACCGACTGCAGAAACCGTGACCTACGTCAAAGACATGCAGAACCGATGGCGTCATAAGTAAACATCAAGCATAAAGTATGCTTCGTCGTTAAACTGTAACTGTAATATAATTGTATGACCCGTGCTTGATCGTTGACCTAAGCCACTCTCAAGGTGGCATATGGGTAATATGGCGTAGAGCTGATTTGAAATGTTACGCAACGTTTGTTTGGGCACATCACACTATGTTACGACTAAAACCTGCATCCAGCGCTTCCTCATTACAGCAAATCACCTCCCAAATCTACAATATGGATTATGGCGCTTGCGTAACGTAATTATGTAATTCTTGGTAATGTTTTATGACACCATATTTTATGAATTAGACTAAATTGCCTGCGCTTCTTGGATAGAATGGGATTAACTGTGAGATATTTTGTTTACACAGAACAATCTTGTAGTGTCCTGTAATGCAGGGTTTTTTTTAAACATTTAGGTGCCAGAAAAAGCCTCCAAATATGATACCCTTTTGAGAGACAGCTGACAGTTTCATATTAATATAATAAAATAATTAAGGATAGATGAACAGAATAGTAATAATAATAATAATAATAATATAATGTATGAAAATAATAAAAAAATAAGAAAAAGCATTAATTGTTGCTGTTTATTACTATTATTATTATTATTATTATTATTGAATTATAAATTTAAATAATTTCATAATGGAAGATAAAAATTTTAAGACATTATAGGATTTTTGAAAAATATGAACACACACACACACACACACACACACACATATATATATATATATATATATATATATATATATATATATATATAAACCGTCCTTTTTTTATAGTATAATGTATATGTGTAATATCTAATAATACTATTATCTAATAATACTATTAATATAAAAACTTAATAATGGCCTGGCTATTTATCCATTTATCATTTCCAGTTCAGATGAGCACAAATCTTCGTTTAGACCAATGTGACAAGCAGTAAATGTGATGGTGCTTATGCATTCTGACTCAGACAGGCTGTCTTAACCTCCACAGAGAAAGGCCTCTACCTCAGCGCCTGAAAAATCAGGTCACCTCACTGTGGAGCACCAAAGCAAGGACAGGACACACAGTGCTGGTGAAACCTCAAAGGTGTCCATTGTTTTTCAGACACAAAAGCATATTTCACATAATTGTACCCTCTGTTTTGTCTTTTCATGATTGAATTTGATTAATCATTTATTCATTTATTTGTTGTCAGATATAAAGATTACAGGACTGCTGAAACAGACAGACACAGAAGTGACACTAAGAAGGTCTACTTGATTTTTTCGTGTGAACAAGGCTATAAAGGGCAAACATTTTTGCAATTAGGATGCTGTTAATTGCTTTGAATGAAGAACATGAATGTAATCATTAAGAACTGAGCTTTTTATGTCAGGGTCAGGGTCATTTTCTCAGTGCTTTATTAACAGAACGTGTAACGCTAAGGTGTAATATTGTACAAACATGGGTAGTTGACATTTAAAAATTTAAATTCACAAAACAACAACCTCATACCTATCAAATTAAACATGCGAAATAAATAAATAAATGCCACAAAAATGATTTTCATATAATTGTTTAGAATATCCAGTAGACGGTCATTCTTTCTGTCTATTTATTTGCCGCTAACCCCTATATTTGTTATAAATTTTATGAATAAATATGAGTCAGATTAGTTATGAGTCAGATTAGTTGATTGTGTTGCTAAAAAAAAGAAGTTGTTTTATATGTGAACAAGGAAACATATACTATTAACATATACTTATTAATGTGATAAAGATGATAAAGTAACTGGATTTTAAAATACAAAATAATGTTACAAATAAATACTGTTCATTTTAATTTTAATGTCACAGTTACCAGAAAAATATTAAGCAGCACACCAGTTTTCAACATTGAGTCAATGTTACTGTCAATTCTTCCACACGTGCAGCACATACATAAAGAGAATTAAAACATATTAATAAACATTTATTAATAATAATAAATGTTTCTTGAGCAAGAAATCAGCATATTACAATAATTTATGAAGAAACGTGTGATTATATTTTTTCAATATATTTACATTAGCGCTGTCAAATGATTAATTGCAATGTAAATATTTTTTTAAAAATATATAGTGTATGTGTGTGTTTATGTATAATAAATATAACCTAAATATATATATATTACATTAACAAAAATTTTATTTTGAATGCAATTAATTGCAAGTGTTCATTTGACAGCACTAATTTAAATAAATAATTTTAAATGATAATAAAAATGTACAATATTCTAGCAATAATATAATTGTAAATGTATTGACTATAATTACTGTACTTTGACAAAATTGGCGATAGTGATAGACTAATTAAACGTATTTGAAAAAAATCTCTTTCACTGGAAAAACTCTCATTGACTTTTAAACAGTATTATTTATATATTTACTGCACTCAGCACATATAGCCAACCATCTACTTCAAGTGGCCATTATCCAAAAGTAATTATATGACTCAATACATATGATCCAGTTGCAGGGAGGATGGCATTAGATAGCATTTTCCCAAAACAGGAAGCATTACATAACCAGTCAACAGAGACAAAACCTACACACTCCGCGTCAGGAGACAAAGAAATGACAATTAAAGGACAGAGAGAAAGGAGACAAGGTAACAGTGCCTCCAGTTTTCCTTTTCTCTTTAAGCACAACCTGAAAAAATCATCTCGACACACTCAATACAGTCCTGACTTTGGCTCCATTGGCTCTTCTCAACAGATAGATAGCGTGTCCATCGCCCACAGACATGGAGGCTGTATGCATTATATAAAGCCCTCGTGAAACCCTGGACACTGCAGTGATGACTATATGATGATGGCAAGACTCCACGTATCACATACTACACACACACACACACACACACACACACACACACACACAAAAGTACCTAAAAGCACATTCTCTAGACTCAGTGACCCCTGTGCTATTTTTAGCTCAGCTAGTGGTGAGAACTTCACTGCTAAGAGAAGCACGATTCAGTAAAGTATGAAAATAGTTTATGTTATTTAAAGAGCCCTGGCAAACACTGCACAGGCAGAGATCTCTGGACAAGACGGAATAAAATACCACATTTGGTGATGAAAACAGTGAAGTCTTGCTTATGTGAACATCAAAACAGTCCTTTCAGCAGATATACAAGAAGATAAAGGCACCTCCTCAGAGCTCGGAGGCATATAAACAGTTTCTTCAGTTCAGATCCTGATGTAAATCTATTGATAACGACTCAAATGGGCAAAACAAATCCTCCCACACTGACGCCAGCAGCCAATCATCTACACATTTCTCCGCCCGGCCTAATAAAAATAGATTTTACCGTTAACTGGTTCTGTTAAAGATACACGAAGGGCAACAGACCGCGAGGAGTGATGTTGGTTGCAAGGGAACACAATGTAGCTTATAGCTGTGTATAGCCTACAATTGAATAACTAGTCAATACAATGTCAAAGTGACCTCTTATGAGATTGTGATAACTGATCTGTGGGATTGTATAACTATAAGAGAATTTCAAGCTGGCAGATGTGGTCAGAGCGAGATTACAGGACCGTCTTACACAACACTGCATTTGCTTGAGCACATTTCAGTCAAGGTGAGGGGGCTGTGTATTGTTCTCAGCTCATGAGCAAACAGAAATACTGCAGAGGAGCTTGAACTGGACAGAATGTGTTATGGGCTAAAAATAGAATCAACCATTTGGAATGGAAATCATTTTTTAGTGGATCAATTAGATTATAGTGCAAGCAAAATTCACAGTAGGCTATTCTGTAGTCTTTGTTCCCATACATATCTTGCTATAATTCATGGGGCATCCTTTTAGTTTTGGGGGAATTTGCATACTACACCACTAGACTTCTGCATAGTAAACTTTAACATTATTTCGACTTGTTTATTTTTTTTTACGGACGTAAGAAAACTCAGCAGTGTGGGTGAGATTTGAGCCCACGAGAGCAGATCACTGTGGATTAATGAAGCACTTTTCAAAATAATACCGCCTCCGTACTGCGGGAGTTCAAACTGTGACACGATACAGCACCGCCATCATGCGTTTAAACACGGTTTGGCAGGTTACGCAATTTTGCATGTTAAAAAAAAAACACTTCGTGCATCAATCAAAATTTGATTCGTAATACATTCAAATCCGAAGCATAAAACGCGTGTACATTAAATAAAAAAAATATACAATAACTTAAATAGTAAAGGAAAGGAGACTTTCCGGTTCGGTGGTTGTTGTTATAATGCATATTACATATAAAGCGTATTTATATTTGTTTTTTCTTTCGTTAAAATGTCTGTGTATATGCACTTAGGATATATATATATATATATATATATATATATATATATATATATATATATATATATATATATATATATATATATATATATATATATACTCTGTCATTTTGTTCTATGTTCTCGTGATGTCTCGGTACTAACCGGAAGCGGAAATAGCGAGGGAGCGGTTGACAGTTGCTGGTCGTCTGAGGTGGTTCGCCAGCAAAACAAAAATAATTGTTCAGAGATGGAGCTGTGTGAAATACTATACAACAAGGCCGAATACATCGAGACGGTATGTTAATAAAATCGACAACATCCTTCAGCTGAATCAAGCGACTGATAGTAATAAATCCAGAATGATCTCACCCGACTAGTACTTATGTCTCTGCAGACCGAATGTGTGTCGTATTATAAACAAAGCACAAGTGTTAGTTTGTCATAACGTCCTAGTCAGTAAACGTCTGTATCTTTAGCTCACGTTGTTTATTAAATGCTCTTAGCAGCCCGGAGCTGGAGCGTCATGTGACGGTAACGATCATGTATGATTTCTCTAGGCATCAGGCAACAAAGTCAGCAGACAATCAGTTCTTTGTGGCAGTCAAAACATTGTTCTCAATGGAAAGGTGAGATTTTTTTTTTCTTATTTATTTCGTCTAGCAATTTTCCCCAGCTATGCGATAACTTCGGCCTCTTCATTTTCAGACCATCGTGATGAATGACTGTATCATCAGAGGAGATCTAGCTAATGTGAGAGTCGGCCGTCACTGTGTCATTAAAAGCCGTAGTGTGATCAGACCCCCCTTCAAGAAATTCAGCAAAGGGTAAGCAGCGCTGCTTTCATGCAAAACGTCTGTTTTCTCACTGATACAGTGCGCATGATTTAAGTCTTCTCGCTCTGTGTACACCAGCGTGGCTTTCTTCCCCTTGCATATTGGGGATCACGTGTTCATAGAGGAGGACTGTGTTGTCAACGCTGCACAGATAGGATCATACGTCCACATTGGCAAAAACTGTGTTATTGTAAGTAGCTCCTTTATCTCCATCCTCCTATTATCTAGGATTTCTACGTGGGGGTGCTTAATTGCGATTTCATGTTTTTTTAAGGGTCGGCGCTGTGTCTTAAAAGACTGTTGTAAGATACTGGATAATACTGTCCTTCCTCCAGAGACGGTGGTACCTCCTTTTACAGTATTCTCTGGCTGTCCAGGTTGGCATCTTTATATATATATATATATATATATATATATATATATATATTATTATTGACTGTAAGTGTTGCATATTTTGTAGTAAAGTGTTTAATTCATTTCAATTTGTAAAAATAAACTTTTGTTGTTCTATATTTCAGGTCTGTTTTCAGGAGAGCTCCCTGAATGTACACAGGAACTGATGATTGATGTTACCAAGAGTTACTACCAGAAATTCCTCCCTCTCAGCCAGATCTAGGACTGAACTTTAGTTTGTCTTGCTCACTTTCATTCTGGGACCAAAGGAGCCAATGTGGACTGATATTGCCCAATCATCTCTTTAGCTCTAAGTTACGGTTGTAAATCTCAGACAACAAAGAAATGCCGCCATCAGGTTTGTATCCACTTGCAGTAAAAATATCTTGCTATCACGGCTATTCTAACATAGAATATGAAAGTATAAAATATTGTAAGCAGAACACCAGTTTTTCTTTGTCGGTATTTTTGGATTTCTGTTAATGTTTCATATTATGTCAGTGCGCATTGCAGTCCTATCGGTGTGGCTGAGAAAAATATCAAAACACAGTGATTAGCTGTTAGACTCAAGGGCCTTTATTTATTTAAACCTTACCATTTCTGCAACACTAAACATTTTCTGTTTGTATAGACAGATTACAGATGGTAATAAATGCTTTTTTTTGTAAAAGTGTCTATACCGACTCATTCTATACCGGGGGGTGGGGGGTTCAACCAAACAGCATGCTCCGTTCGTAGTGAATTTTTGGTGGGCGAAAAAACTATAATTTTCTATTGTTAATAATGTATGAAACACAGCAGATGGTCAAAACAGTGAATCTGCATGAGGACATTTTCCGCCCTTGCTTTAAACGTTTGCTACGTCTTACAAATATTATCTCACAGTGCAAGGAACAGGATGACATGCAAAAATCTGTAAAAAGACTCATTCAATTACATGCTTCATTTTTTTCATTTGCTAAAGAAACGGTTTTAGTTTTTGAGGTAGGGGTTGTTCAGTCTATGTGAAGCAATGGATTTCTATAAACATGCTTCACACTTACAGAAATTAAGAAGACCTTTCATACTGTAACTTGCCTGTTTATGTAGTGGAAAAGTCTTGGCCCTTTCTAGATCGAAACAAAGTAATATAAAAAAATAAATAAAATCTATTGCTTTAAAAGCCCAAAAGCTAAAACCATAAATCCTCATTCATACAATGAACAATACCACTTGTACACACAGCATACTTGCATTGGAAACGGGTTAAGATACTTAATTAGGATTTTTTAAGTTCTTCCTCTCAGCACTGTAATGAAATTCTGTGCCTTTTCTTTCTATATTATTTTTGTTCAAATTAGGTATACTACTGTTCAAATGTTGAGGTTCACAAAGATGAATTTGATTAATTTTATTCAGTGCCTAATGTATTATGTATTCAGTGATTAATCGCATTTTAAAAATGTATTCAAAAGGAAAACAATTCCTTGAAATTGTACGAATATTTCACAATATTAGAATTTTTACCGCATTTTGGATCGTATAAAATCGGACTTGGTGAGCAATTGACTTTCTTTAAAAAGTAAAACTTTGCAAACCCTAATCAACCCCAAACTTTTGAATGGTAATGTAAATTAATAAAAGCGTACAGTCTTTTAAATTGATAAAAAGATCAGCCTTTATGCCTTCTGTTCTGTTCTTGCTCTATACTGTTATTGAGCAGTGCTGGCTACCCGCTACCATTTAAAGAAAAGTGTACTCTGTAAAGCTGGGGACGCTGCAGTGTTGCTTCGGTACGGTTCTGGTGAAACAAGGTAAACGTTCCTCAGTCCAGATTCCATTCACACAACCACTGCTGACACTGCGCCTGTTGCTCCTCGCTCTCCACTGGGCTGCTCCTCCTGTGCGCTGGCTCCGGTTCGTCCCGGATTTCAGTTTGTGGTTTTGTCAAAATATTCTTCAGTAGGTCCTCCAGAACGTTCACGCATCTCTGCGGTGCCCATTTGGAGTCGAGGGTGGGTATAAAGGGGTCCGGGGCTGTGACGTGGATGGGTTCGTTCGCTAGAGGGATGTGCAAGAAGTAGGCGTGCAGCATCATGCGATACGGAGCACTGTCTGTGCGGAGACTGTAAGTGTAGTCTCCCACTATGGGGTGACCGATGGCACTGCAGTGAACTCGGAGCTGGTGCGTGCGTCCTGGAGGGTGTTTGATACTTAGACTTTCACAGTGTGTTTCATCTATAGTTTGTGTGATGATGATACTGTACCTGTCAGAGGCTGCAGAAGCACTTTCGTGACTGGATCGCCATCATACTCTCCATACTCTAAAACTGTCAGCTCTGTCTGGCAGGGCTTGGGATTCTCACAACCTACCACACATAATATAAAATCGATGCATTTATTATTAGTTTGCAATAGTTCATTTAAAAAAATTGTTAAAAAAGTGCCCACCCTTAGGCTGTAAAAGATGTGGATGAGTTTGTTTATCATAAGAACAGAATTGGCTAAATGATAAAATAACAATAATAACATAATGGAATCCAAACAGCTAATAAAAAGTGACTCTAACACATCGTGAAATGAAAAGCTGCGTCTGGAGTAAACACGTCTATGATTAAGTCATTTTTATCTTCCAGATAGAAGTATTCTAGCTTTAATATTGCTTGCTCTTGATGTCTTTAATCAGAAGAGCAATACACACGGATCAAGAACCGTTTACATGCAAAAACAGTCAAGAACGGTTTTACACAACCATGTCGGTGGATTATTGATGTTGAGAGGAGAACAAGGGATTAACCTTTTCCACTGAAGGAAGCATATGGCCCAAGGGTGAGCAAATTGTGAGCAAATTTATTAATCTGACCTTCTGTTCCTTCAGTACACATCATATGGGTCTTGCCCTCTGTTGTGTTCTTGCCGATCGCAAAGTCTAGGGTCAGTTTTTCCTCGGCCACAGTTCCACGGACCTGCCCAGGAAATATAAATGTCCTATATTATTATGAAAAACCTTTTATACATCCAACGAATGGCTGCATGTCACAGTACCAGAGCGAGATAAGCCTTGGTAACAAGTCTGTCCTTAAAACAGCGGTATGCATGTCCTGCTGCTGCCTTGTTCAGCGCTACACACAGAGCACCACTGGTAGAGAAATCCAGCTGATGGCAAAACCTGCAGAATACCAGAATAAATACGAATGAATCGCTGTTAAGATGCACGTGCTTCTTTAAAATTATTGTTTGTCTCAGCACACAGCACAGAAAACTTAAGAAAAGACCTGAAGCCGTAGTAGGTGCCAGGATCTGCGAGCTCTGGGAAGCGGTGCTTCAGCTGACTCTGGACAGTTTGCTTCTCGTACCACATCTTGCTGTCAATACGAATATCCCAGTGTTTGTTGACAACTATGTAGTTTGCGCTGTGGTACAAAACACACAAGTTCTCCAGGCTCGCGGGCTCCATGCTCCCCTTCTCGTGCGAAGCAAGGTAAGTGGTGTTTGTTCTGTGTGGCACATCAAGAAGTTTTGGGACAGTATTTGAAACACAATTAAATAATATATAACGACTAAAAAGACTGACCAGTAAAGGCACATTTAGCGCATGCTGTTTGTCTCGTTACCGCCGTGCGTGTGTTATTTAGCCCTGTTGTTGTGCAGCACGCTGGATGTGGATTTACATCCAGTGATCTGTTTATCTTTCCTCCGCGCGGAGCAAACCTTCTCCTTCAGAGGAAGCATTACATCGCACGCATTTTATTCAATGCAAAAAAAATATAACACTGACTGCTTTTCGTTTCTAGCTAATAGCGTAGGTTAAATAAACTTAGTTTGATAGACCATCTCTGTAAGAGATCCCATGCGTGACTGGAGGACATAATCGTTTCAAAATAAAAGCCTCATTACGTCAACTATTTCGCACTATTATTAAATGGTCCTATTAAATGTCTAAATAATAATTACATTAAATGGTCTAATTACAAAATCAATCGGTTAAATATAACTTAGGAATTTATATATAAAACACGCAGACATTTTTCTAATTTTGATTTGTGAAATAGTCAATTCTTTCTAGTCCGATCTTTTCAATGAATTTGATTCTTTTCGAGCCGATTCTTTTAAATTACCTGTTCGAACGAACCGACTCCCTGAAACGTTCTTTTAATAGTAACGCATGTTTCGTGCATTGTGTCGGATCTTTTCGAACAATTCGATTCTTTCAGTTTTGAACGAACGGTTAGATTAAAAACCTGCCCTCACAAAGTGCGCACGCGCACGTCAAACTTATGGCCGGTTTGTCGAGGTGAATTGTGGGATAGAAAGTCACAGACATGGCGTCTCGTGCGCTTGCGAGCTGTGTGCGCTCGGTCGCTCGCGCCGCTGCAAGGTTAAATCACGGCAGCGCGCCCCTCGTCTCCAGACAGCGACCTCTCTCAGTCCTGTCGTGCAGCCAGCGGACGAGGTGGACTCAGCCGGTGCGGGTGAGCTTTCTGCAGAGGGGGGTGTTTGTCTGTGTGGCCTGCGTAGTGCTGGATCACTCTGTGACCTACCTGTGTCTTTCCGACCAATCTATTGGTGCATGACAGCTGGGAGCCATACGCAGTTAAAGCGACTTATCATCCATTCACGACATACTTCACACGCGCGAGTTATTACTATTTTCAGGGCGTGACCTGAAGACTTTAAATACCTGAGATCAGGCTACTACGCGTCTTTTACTGTAACTATTATTAAAGTGATTATAAAAGTTCACTTTTAACAGCAATTCTGTCAATCAGGAACCAAACCAATTTGACAGAAGTCCTTCTGTCAAACTCAAAAGATGGCAGCTTTATTGCATAGAAAAGATGCAATCGAAGTAAACGGTGCCTGAATCTACCAGCCTTTAAAATTGTGTCCAACATCTTTCGTTACTAAGAGAAAAATAATAATGAAGACAATTTTGGGTTATTTTGTATAGGTTTTGTTTTGGGTTTTCCACCCTAATTGTTTTTCTTCTAATGAAGCCGGTATGGTGTGCAGTGAATATTGTTGGCTCTGGTTGGTATGAATTGCTCATGTTCCTCATCCGCAAGTCATTTTGGATAAATCATCTGTTAAATCAAAATAAATGTAAACGTTTGAATGTCTCCAGATTTCAGGCCCGTCTGTTCTTCAGCGTCGGCACTACGGGGATCTTCCACCCCTCACTTTAGGGAGCATCGAAGACCGTGTCATGTACGTCCTCAAACTGTATGACAAGATCAATCCAGAGAAGGTGAGAGAGATGCTTCATACTTACCTTCTGCACATTACGTGGGTCCTTTGTATATGATCATCTCCACAACGATACACGGTTTCTCTGTTAACTGGAAACTGCAAATGTATTTAAACACTTTCCAACAATTATGTTCCATTTCCACTAGTTAGTGCATTAACTAGCAATAAGCATTACATTTATTTATTAGGTATAAATGTTGGAATTAATCAAGTCTTTTAGACGAGCTGCTTTGTTTGCATTGATGTATTGTACATGCATCAGATACTCTTTCCCTCTCTTTAGTTGCAAACAGTGTCTCACTTCATGAAAGATCTGGGGCTGGACAGTTTGGACCAGGTGGAGATTATAATGGCTATGGAAGATGAGTTTGGTTAGTATGGGGTTTGTTCTTGTACGTTTAAAGCATTGATGCCGTTTCTGAATTGTGGCGCTCAAACACATTGCTCTTCAATCCACAGGATTTGAGATCCCAGATGCAGAGGCAGAGAAGCTTATGACTCCTGCGGAGATCGTACAGTTCATTGCAGATAAAAAAGACGTGCATGAATAGAGGCGAGTTATATGGCATGTGCATCTCGTCTTTTGTGTCAGTAGGAAAATTGCAGGTTACTTTTGCATGCAATTTTATCTTAGTCTCACTTTTTTTGTTGTGGTCGCAGGTACGGAGGATCGACTCTGTAGTAAACGATATGGATGTGGATCGGCTGCATCCACACGGTGTCCGGTTTCTGTCATACCATTTTCTCCTGTCTCTTGCTTATGGAGTCAACTGCCTTGTTGTGTACTGTTGTATTTAATGAAAGTGTCACTATAAAGTCTTGGGAACTCGAGCTGAAAATAAAGCCAAGACTAAATGTAATTCTTTGGTTTGTCTTTGCCCAAGTGAAGCCTCACTGTGATCCCTCTAGTGTGTGGGGAGTGTTACTGCAACTGAACGACTTTAAGATGTGTGGGGCAGCCTTACATACTTGATTTTCCACCATTTTTAATCAGACTCTTTGCTTATCAACATTTATCAAGTGAGCTTAAGTCACTAAAGGTTACTTTAAGGTTTTAGACAAAGGTTAAAATTTTAGACTTGACTTGTGGACCGGTTTGTCCAATTATTTTTATACCATAATTAAATCGCATTTTTTTTTTTTTTTTTTTAGGATTCATTGACTGAGACTGATCTATTTAAAAGTATTTTGGGGAATTTTTTTTTTGCTGGTTTTAAAAGGTGGAATGAGACATTTAGTATTTCACTAGTATATAGGCACCAGAATGTGGCATCTCACAAAAAAGTTTTCTATTATAAAAACACATTTGAAAGCATGTCGCCTATGATTAGTTCTGTGTTGAGCAGTAATGGCGGGTTTATTACTGAACTAAAGCAATTTGAATCATCCCACACTAATGTAGAATAAAACGTTCATAGCAAATAAGATGACTGGAGTCTTTGTCTTGTAAACATTATAAAGCTCTTTTAAAAGCGCTGTTTGTTTTGCATGAAGAAATATTATACAGACCAGCAAATACGACAGTTACAATAAAAAAATAGATTCTTAAACATTTTCTTACGGAGCTCTTCATAAACCGTGGTCCCAAACAAATTAGTTGGGTGTACTCCATGTAAATATTTGACAAGATTCTCAGTCATTATTTAGCAACTACATTTATTTAGCACTACAATTATATTAAAGAGGGGAAAAAATGAACAAAAAACCCACACCATTGCACACCATATCACTGTTAGGCTTTATTGCGGGTTGTACCCAAGTTATACAGCTTTGTATTCTGATATCAAGATCAGGACTTTACAAACAGTTATTTATCAGTCTACAAGTACAGCCAACAAAAGACCTAAAAACTACTCGATTACCTCAACTACCTCGTTACATATGCACTTAAGGGTACTAAAATTGAAAACCAAGCAACAAAGAGAAGAAGAAAAAAAATAAAATAAAACAGCATTACAGGAAACATTCATCACTACACATTTGAGTATCTACCATGTATTACTAGACTAAACCTTGTGTCAATTGTTACCAATACAAATAAGGATTGTCCTTCAAAAAGTGCAGTTCCCCAAGTTAAAATTCTAAGATGACCCCAGGAAGACGCTGAAAAGAACTTCCTGCTCATTTAAGTTATCTTATTGATGTTTATTTCTATTAATTTTCAAACAGTCTACCAAAGCAGTGTGCATATAGGTTACATGTGAGCAAACTATTTCTCGACAGACCACTAGAAGAAATGTTGGAGCTGATCATTTGCTATTCCACAGCCCGTTCTGTGAGGAGCGCTGTGAAAAAGAAAACGTTAATGCAACCCTCCATTTGCTACAACTGGCCAGTTTCTTGTGATGAAAAAGTTAAAGAAAATTTCAATCATGGCACGTTACAGGAATCGTATTTTTAACCCCCCCCCCCTCCTCCCCGCAACCGCAGGCAGGATTTCATTAAGCAAAGACACAGACATGGAAGCCTCACCCTACACTGCATAGACTCTCTTAGAATTTCCCCATGGTGGAAGTTTTGATTTAAACTCTTCGTTCATCCGTTTCTTGTGCTGGTTTTACTAAAGCTTTTCGGGTTTATAATGACATGACAGCAATACTCACAGTTTAAGTCAATTGCCTTAGCACATTGTTCAACAGTAGGAACCATTTAAAAGACAAGGGTATATTTGCTCACAGGATAAATCAGAAAAGAAATGACATTTTCAGTACAAAAGTAGAATGTCAGGCCAAGTCACTTCCCCGTTTCCTCTACGTTCAACCTGGCTATAAAAATGGGGATTGTACATTGCTCATGAATATCCTCAAAACATCCATTTTGCAAGTGACATTTGAAGCATATACATTGTCCAGCTTTTACAAAAGAACGAATCCCTTTCCTGCCCCTGTTTGATAATTTGGCATGACAGTGAATTATCAAAATGTCTCAGCATGACAGTTCTGTCTAACACCAAAAAGCTGCACATACATAAAACAAAATTCAGAGGAAAACGGGGGACAGAGAGGGAAAAAAAAAAAAAAAAAAAGCAATAAAACTAAATTAAAAGTGGAAATAAACTGGGTGCCAATGGCTTTTCCCAACGCTTCCAAAAAAAGCAAAAAGCCACAAAGAACAGGGAAACTAGCACGTTTGCCGAGACCCATTCATAACCATTGGTAAAGCTCAACATAGCACTCCCAGAAAGGACTAATGCTACCCCGGACGCATACGAACATGTAACTAAAGCACAAAAGATTGAGCGATCCACATCGAGGGAGTAAACAAAGTCACAGCAAAACCATCGGCGATACCTGCAGTTATACGCCCCCTAAACAAGAGGAGAATACTTGGGCTCCTGATGCACAGGAATGGAGCAGACCACTCGAGCATGCAGGCACGAACACACGCTTTCAGAGTCTAGTCAATGTACACGAAGAATAAAAGACAAACACAAGGCAAAGTCCTCCTCTGTTCATGCCATCCAGTCTCCAAAAGCTACAATCTGCCTCCGGAAAAAAAAACAAAAACACAAATACAGTACAAGCTTTTCTAGTTATGTACACCAAGTGCAATTCCAAAAAGTAATTTTCGGCTTTTGTTGTTATGTAGTTTCTCTCCAATGTTCCACTTAAAATATGTCCGACAAACAAAGATAAGCCAGGTCTGGAATTAAGTAAACAAATCCTTTGATTGAAGTATATTTGGTAAAGCAGTTACTTAAAATGGTTCAATACTGGCACGCAACCATAAAGTGAGGATAATACTCAGGGTTTTGTACGAAGAGTCATTAAATATGGATAAGTTAACACGCCACGCAAGTTCTACTTCTCAAATAAAACAAAATGGAGGAGAAAAACAAACAAACAGCTTAAACAAATATTAAGGTCCATGGCTTAGCCTAATGCTGACATCTTTCTCTCCCTCTCGCTCTTGAAGCGTCTCAAAAATTGTGCACCTAAAATATAGTACGATAAAATGTAAATAAGTCTGCAAATCTACGCACATTATTTTAACTACCAGCAATAGATTACATTCACCTCTAATCCAGCCTTCCTTGGCCACAAGTACAGAGGCAAGCCATTTTCAATGACAAACCAGCTTTGAGGAAGGGGAAAAAAGGGGAGGGAAGGGGGAGAAAAACAAAAAGAAAAAAAACGAACAAAGAAAAAAAATTAAATTAAAGTAAAATGGTAATGAGCAGCCAAAACATTTGATTTATTAATATTGTAAGGAACTTCAGATTAACACAACCAAACTGTACACATTACAATCATTTTCTATTTGTAAACAGTTAAAAGCCACTTGACTTGTTGCATCTTCGGACACAATTTGAATCAAGGCAATGAAATGTGGACGACTTTTGCACTGTTAAAATAACCAAACAAGATTTTCTTTAACACCAGCTCTGGCGATGTGTATATATATATATATATATATATATTTATATATAATATGTATATATATGAAACGATGTATACGCAAATTACTGAAACATACAAAACATTACTTCAGACAAAGAAAAAGCGATTCTGTAGGCCGAGTCACTGGCTACAGTATGCATAGTTACAGATTTCTGCTTTTTCTTATGACATTTGACAGTTACTTCGACAGTCACAAAGCGAAAAACATTGAGCCACTCAGTGGGAAAAAGGGAAGAAGGACTAGATAGTGATTCAGCAAACCATATCCACTCATTAATAAAAAGACAGCATATTCGAAAAGCAGTATGTAGAATGTCTCCAGCTTAAAGCAGTTATTTGGCAGAGAAAAACTTACAGAGCTATAAGTAGTTTCAGTGCTAAAAGTTGGATTTCCTACAAGGAGTTTCTATGGGGGGAAAACTGGCTATATTTCCTGAGAACCATGCTGGTTATTTAGCAGACAAGAGGAATAGATAAAATAACCAATGACATGGCCAAACACTGATCAGTATTCCCAGAGATAAAAAGCTTCGTCTTCATCCTCAAGAATTTTTTTGTAATTTTTTTTCTTCTTTTTTGTATTTTTTTTTGTATTTTTTTGTGTTTTTTATCATTTTTGTAAGATTATTTTTCTTCGATTCTTTATGCATTTTTTTTCTCTTTTTTTTTCTCCATTTAAAATAAAAGGAAGAATGACCATACTTTCCCCCTCAAAAAGTTTTGTAAACAAGAGGGCACAATGTGATGCCTCCAAAACAAAATTGAAAGCCTATTTTGAAAGTGCTGTTCCCCCTGGCTTGCAGGTCGGGTTTGCAAGTCACAGCTGTGGCTACAGTTTTTTAGACTGCAGAGCTAAATTCTTTAGTTTTAAAACAAAATTGGTGCAATACTTATTTCTGTAATATCATCAAATAATCCTAAGTCAGCATCTATATCTTGATCTCGAACTCCACAATACCACAATAAGGTAGGCGTACATCAAGGCATAGTAGAGCGCACACTTTAAGAACATCCTTGAGTAAACAACTACACTGGAACTGTCGGCTCCCTCCATATTGCAGATTATACTGAGAAAAACCACATTCAGTGCAAAGTTAAAAAAGCTCAAACTCCAACATTGTCAGCAAACAAAATGCAAATAATAAAAACAAAACAAAAAGAACTGGAATTCAAATAAACATGATGAATAAACAGATGAGCTCAACTGAAGCTTTTTTTTCTGTATGAAGAGCACTACCTGGAAGTGTAAATACATCCTTTCACATTATAGAATTGGCCTGCATAATTCAAGTATTCAAACTGATATGTTTTGGGCTAAAACAAAGTGGACATATGTGCAGAAAAAAAACGTAACTTGTTTCCACAGGGTGACCCCACATTGTTTTTTTTTTTCTTATTGTAAGTGAAGAAAGTCTAACTAGTGCCATTTGATTTTTTTTTTTTCATATATAATATATATATGGTCATATGATTAGGATTAACTATTTCCACATTGAGGTCACGGGTTTGTATTTTTTTTTTTTGTCTTTTTTTTTTGTTTTTAAGTCAGAAGGTGAAAGATGCACTACATGGACTCCCCACCTCCCGTCAGGTGGTCAACAGGAAGGAAGGAGCTGATGGGGGAGGGACTGTTGATTCTCCCCCCCTCACCACCACTGGGGCTGCCCCACAGGCTCGTGGAGTAATTGGGGACACCCCAGAGAGACGAGCTGTGCAGGTCTCCGCTGCCAGCTCCTGACAGCCCGCTGCCGTTCCAGTGATTTGGATCAGTGCGGTTTGGGAAGGGGTGAGAACCCTCGATGGATCCGATTCGGTTCTGAGAAGAGCCCAGCGTCTGCCAGCTGGGGGAGGCAGTCATTGACTGACCTTGTGCAAAGAAACGATTAATTTCCTCTTCACTAGCAAACTCTGCAAGAATAGTAGTGTTCCCTAAAACACACCTGAGGAGGAAGAGCAGAACCTTTATCAGTATGGTGCCAAACTCACGTACAAGGATGTGTGAACTTCACAATGGGTTCTGGAAATCTGAAAACGGCTTTGCATATTATTTCAAGGTTTCGATGGAAAGAGAAAGCAGGCTGATAAACCCTTCACTTAACAAGCATTAACAGATTTTTATAATGAAGGGGGGAAAAAAAAGCATTGTGAAATGATTCAGTCAAGACTCAGAAAAAAAACAAAAAAAAACTGAATATTTTAGTTTTTTTAATGCATACCACCCCTAAAACATTGGTTCTCAAAAACAGTTGGCTGAGGCTTTTTTTTTTCTTTTTTAAGATCTGAAAGTGTCATATGCATTTGCACTGTTATAATGACCATTTTTCTAGCTATGCCAAGCTCTAAAATACTTAACACCCTCTAATTATAAGTGTGGCCTTTAAATACTGCTGTGGATAATAAGCACTGAATTGTTGTTAAGCAAATTTCTTAATAGAAGAAAAAAAACACTATTTTTACTATCATTTTTTTTTTTAAGATGCTCTGACAGTCATTACATTTGATATAATTAAAACCATTCATGCTTATGACAAATCTAGTTTTGTATAGCTGACTTGGATACAATAATACTAATAAATGGCTTAGTAATTCTTAGCTTTAGCAGTGACATTTCTGTTCTTAAACCACATTAAGAGGTGGGGAACAACAACAACCAAACGATAATAAAATGAGGCGTACTTACATGTGCAGTGACTTCTGGGCTTTTGCCGCCTCCTCTTTAGAGCTGTAGCAGACGACAGCGTTGCCGTGGGGAAGGTTCAGATGGAATGTGATCAGTGGACCGTGCTGCATGCACAGAGTTCGCAAGGTGGAGCCATCGATCTGTAAAACACAAGTATGACTTTTTACCCAAGAAAAGATTCTCATGTAGCTTTACATATTATACATTGAGTAGCTTTCTAAATGGACCTTTTCCTTTAAAAACATCCATAAAATTACAAAAATGTTATTGAGAGTTGGCCAATGAGAACTACAAATTCTCGTAGCTACATAAAATTTCAGTTGAACCACTGATGTCACATGGTCTATTTTAAGGGTCAGAGAGCCCTCGGCTTTCAAATATCTTATTTTGTGTTCCGAAGATACAGGTTTGGAAGAACCTGTGGGGTAAACTATCCCTTCAAATTTTTACTTTTTCTTTCAAACTCAGATGTATAGTTTTTTTCTTCTATATATTTATCAACATTGGTAATTAAGAGGGATCCATAAAATCCTAAATTGCAAAACAGTGTGCCGATAAATAGTTTTACAGTGCATTCTACTGTTTTCTGCTAAAATGCCGCAGAAATCAGGTAGTCTGAATGCTTAATCTGTTAAAACAAGTCTGTACATTCCAAATCATTAAGCATCTTACCTGAGGTGTGAGGTTTTTGAGAACAAGCCAATTAGTTCTCCCTGAGCTGCTGTCACCCCAGCTGGAACCTGTGGACAGTGATCATTTCAAGTCTCTCTCATTTCTTTAAATGAAACATCCTTTACACTTTTTATTAATAGTTTATGTAGGTGAAAAGGAATATAATTGACTAACCAGAGTTGAATCTGGATTCAGAGCTACCCCAGCCTGCCAGTCTCAGAGAGCCGTTATCCCAAGATGAGGGCTGTTTCTGGCCAGTCAGGCCAGGCGGGGGGCGGGACGGAGCAGAGATACCTTTTGAGGGGAGAGGAACCTTCCACAGCTCATGAGCCAAAGAGGTGTTGGTGACTGTACCAGGAGACCATTTGGAGTCACTGTTTCTGGCTGCGGGGAAGAAGAAAAAAAAGGATCAAGTTAAAGAGTGTATGAGAGTCATAGGCCTGCATAGCTATGCTGAAGTAGCTAACCACCAACCTGAAGTGCTTTGTGCTGTACTGCTGAGGGAACTATTGTGGTTGGAGGCACGAATGGATGTCCAGGCACTATTTGAAGGCAGCGTGGTGTTAAGTGATGAGGATGGCCCTGGAAGAACAGGAAAAGAAAAAAAAAAAAAGGTCAATTGATGGAAACACTAATGCATACAAATCTTCAAATTACACTACAATTTTTGTTGCAATTAATTTTTATAAATATTTATATATATAATTTTAATAATGTTAAGATGTTAAAACTATTTTCATATTTAAAAATGTAATTTAATCCCGTGATGGCAAAGCTGAATATCATACAAACCTTCATAAATCAATCTAACGGGCTGATTTTAACCACAAAAAAAAAAAACTTATAAATTCAGCTGGGGGTCAGGAATTATTTTTACACAGCACTCTTTGATAAATACAAAGTTAAAACACCATTTATTTTTTCAATTTAAAAGACTTTTTGTTTTATCAATTTGATGCATCCTTGCTATGAAAAAAAAAAAAGTCAACAAACAGCAGTGTATACTGCTATATCTTAACATACTACATACCATTGTTCCTGTCCCTGAGGTGATCAACATCCCGGACTGTATTAATGGAGAGATTATTAATCACACTGCCAGGAGTGACAAATGGGTCAGTTTCAGGATCAATGTTTGGATATCCTTTCCAGGGCTCACCAGGACGGAACTCTGATAAACAAACAAGACACATTGTCATTCATGTTGCACCGCAACGACATGCTCAAATCACCAGCTACTCTAATATTTGGGTTTCAATGCAAGATTTGATTGAAATGAGTAAAGCATTTATGAGGTGAAGTCCAAACCTGGTGGCCAGTTGACATTTGTGGAACCATGAGGTGATTTGGCAGGGCTGGGCCAGCCATCTCCCACAGAGCCAGGAGGACTGATGGGAGCGTTACTGGCATTGATGAAGTCATATGGACCAAAGGGTGAGTCTTCAAGCCTCAGGCCAGATGTTATAGCACCTACAGTAAAACCATATCCATTAAGCTTTTGAACACTTTCAAAACTGCATAGGAAAATTTTTTGTTGAGAACATTAGGGTTGCACAATTGACAAAAACATCTGTGTTTTGTTTCCTTTGACACTGAATAGAATTGACATTTGAAAAGGTACCAGATTTGCTGGGGTTTTGATCAAGTGGCGAGTTAACGGAAATGTCCATGGCAGTCCACTTCTTCAGACGGGACTGTGGCTCCTTAAAACCAACACTGCCAATGTCGAGGTTGCTTACATTCAAGTTTGAGTTCAAACCTAGAGGAATACAACAAATTAAAAACCAAGAAAATACACATTCTGTCAGAAACTTAGGTTAACAACTGGTATCCAGGAATTAAAATCAGCAGCAGGTCTAACAAAAAGATCATTTAATCAATTTATTCAATTTTAAAATTAGAGTGCACTCAGTATTTTTTCCCCTTCATTAAAAGACTTGATAAAGAGTACTTATTTTGGAGACAGCGTCACAAGTAAACTCAATGTCCATGTCACTATAACAGTCGCAAAGTAGCAACCCACAAAAAAAATTACTGAGTGCACAATAAAACATGGGAATTCATATGGAAGGGGAGACAAGCACATACAAAGAAAAACAGCTGAAATTATGAGTTGAAGCACCATACATATGCCAGCCAAACATTGAATTTCGAATCAAATAATAAGGGTCTGAACTCAAAAAGTTTTGCAACATAGCATGGTTTTCTTTTCCCTCAAATACAAGATGCAAGAGGAAATTTGGCTGGGGACAACAAAATAGATAGACTGTATTCACCTCTTGCTGGCAGAGAGCTGCTGTCAGGACAGAAGTTCTTTCCTACCCGAGGGTTGATGGGAGAGCCTGGCACCATGTGACCATTGCTCAGAGGTGGGGCTAGGAGGCTATGACTTTGACTAATGCCAGCTGGCTGATAGCCTGACATGTCAGAGGCAAACATCGTGTTGGGCTTGGCAGCTTGGTGCAACAAAGAGTCAGTCTGGCCTACACTGAGATGGGGAGGACACCCACCTAAAGGGAAATTACTGAACGAGCTCAGTGAACTTTGTTCTTTCTGCAGGTCAGAGGCATTGGGGGGCATGAAGTTCTCCATATAGGACTTGAGGCTGGGCTGGTGCAGCGAGGGTGGCTGAGGGGAAGCCTGCTGCTTCATCAAGGAGGGATCGAGATGGCGGGGAGGCTGGATCATCTGCTGGGACGGACCCAGACCACGCCCCTAAATACCATCACAAATGTAAAAAGTCAAATTAAAATGAGCCCAGACAGAAGGAAACGGAACATAAATGGGTCTAAAACTTCACAAACCTGTTCCTGTTGCTGGCGGCCGTTAACAGGCATGGTCCTCTGGCTTTGAGCTTTTTGCTGCAAGAGGAGACGCTGAGACGGGGAGTAGGGGGTGTAAGTTAAGTATGAGATGGAAAAAATTTACTTATTTCTTGGCTGGTACTAGCCACAAGATCAATACCTGTAACTGATTAATCTGAGAGAGCTGAGACAGTTGGTTGAGCTGGGACAGCTGGTTCAGCATGGCCACCTGCTGTGGGCCAAACAGAGGGTTCAGACCTCCATTATTCGGAGAGTACTTCAACAGGGGTGGAGGGACCTGGGGAAAAATGTAAAATAAAATTCATCAAATTAAAGAGATTACATAGTTTGCCTATGTGGTCTACAAATGTAAAAATATATTATATATCAGCTAATCTAAGAAATTATATTTATTGATCAACAATTATATAGTGTGTGTATTTAAATATTATTATATTAAGAAATATATTATTGTAAGTTTTACACATTTCTTAGTGGATAAATAGTGGAGGCGCATCAATGAGACCGTCAATGCTTTAACTACATAATTAACAAAACAAAAATTGTGTCATGATCGAGATTATGACAGATATAAAACACAGGACTGTATTTACATGTAAGCAGCTCATGGTCCAGTGTTAGCATTAGCATTTCAGGGAAACTTAGCTCGTAATAACAGCACACCTGGGACGGGTTGTATAAGCATAGCTACTATGTTAAGACTAATTGAGAACTAGTAAAATTGACAAGCAGTTAGTCAGTGGGTATTCAGTCGTTCTGGATCTAAATTAGGCCAATTGCATTTTAAAAAAACACATCACAATTTTTCTCAAGAGAAAAAAAGGCCTAGAGTTACATTTTGGAAATTTACAGATTTTCCAGGGCTTTGGGAACCCTGTACACAACATCATGGTATATGCAAACTCAAGTGGCCTTACCTGAGAGGGAAGTAGTGGAGGAGGCACTTGGTTGCGTAGACTGGGCTGAGCGGAGTTCAGAGGTTGTGCTGGAGGCTGCTGGGCATTCCGGCCTTGTGCTGCTGCATTACTGACACCGTACATGTTTACATTCTGTGAAGAAACATAACACCACACATGTAAATGAGCATCCGGCAATCCAGTGCATTCACACCTTCAGCATGCACCAACTCACCTGCCTAACAGAGGCAGAGTTTGGATGGTGAGGCAAGCTGCACTGGTTTGGCAGTGCATTATTTGTAGGGGAAAAGCTGATATTCTGCATGGAAGTGATCTGGGAGCTTTGGGACTCCTCTGCTACAGAGCTATCATATACAGGCAGTGAAAGCTGAAGCAGCACAACCACAGGCCAAGCAGAGAGAGGAGCAGGACGCAGAGCACAGAACAGCAGGGAGGAATTGGACAAAGACCAGAAGGAACACCAGGCCACCAGAGAAAGACACATCAACAGCCACAGAAAAGGAGAGAGAAAGGCCATGTTAGCATCCTATTTGGCATGTTTTATGAACTGGAGAGCTTTCTTCAATTTCAATTATTTATTTTGGAGAAAATAAGAAAATTGGGATCAGAAGAAAGGTTACGACTACTGAAGGAGTATGAAATCAGTTGTAGGATTTCCTATTAAAACAGGAACATGTGTTTTAGGTTTTTTCCCTGTAAACAGCCAATTTCACATCATAGACATAAACCATGATTTTCTGAATATAATTTTATTCTTCTGAGCATAAAAAGTTAGCATCAATATTTCTGGTCTGTTTTTCTGGATTTGTTTTCATATATTATATACACATGTAAGATATTACTTAACTTTTAGAAGCACGTAACCTTAAATCTAACAGACATTGTGTGACAATGGTGTCCTCCGGAGGACTGAAATGTTTTTTAAAAGACAAAAGCTTTAAAATAAGGTAATGCAATTTAATTAACCCCCTTAATACCCATTTCATTTGAGGATCCTATCTTTAGGAATACTGAAATTTAATTTTAAATACAATTATTAGTTTATTTACTAATTGCAATTCATGGACACTCCTAGTTTCTGTAAATTAGAAAATGTGTTATAAAAACAAAGTTATAGCAGATTTTCAAGAGAAAATATACTTATGGATAAGGGGGACAGAGTAAAAAACCAAAAGGTTAAGATCAGCTGGCCTTGAAGCCACAAGCATTCAATTTTGATCTTTGTTGCATTTGCGCCCCATAGAGGGTGCTAAAGTATCGAACAAGCAGGAACCACAACACTGGACAAAATGAAGGCTCCATCACGGTTATAGTAGGATAGGAAATAACTGACCTTATCCATATATGGATTACGGTCTATAGGAGAGTCTTTGTGGATCTGGTGGCGTGAAGAAGGATTTTTCCCGTACTCTCCGATATTAAGAACATGCTTGTCAACATCAATGCGCTTGTCTGTCATTCCTGCAGAAGATGAGAAGAATTAGTAGATTTTACAAAATAGTCCAACAAACATTACTCATTACAAAACAGGTGAATGTGACCTACCTCCAGACATATCCATCTTATTGCTCTTTAGGGAGTCTTCAGCAGAATCCCTCTGTTAAAACGACAAAGAAACGTCAATATGCTAATAACTATGCTTCATAACAGATTTAGAAACACATAATACTTAGTAAAACAAGGCATCACATAAATTTATAGCAATCAGGACATCCTTACAGGGTACATGTTGTTGAATTGTTTCACAAATTGATTCATCCATGGAGAATCATCTTGCTTGTTGGGTCCTTTGTTCAGCTAATGGAAAGAAGGGTAAAACATAACCAAAATGTGTCTTAGCTGTAAGATTCAACTGCATATTAATTGAATGACACATTAAGCAGTTCTGCCAAGTTAAATAAGGTCTTAATTACTACCTTTGGAGTCATCTTCTTGTAGGGCCAATTTCCAGTTTGGTTCCCTTCTTGTGAAGGATTGTTATTCCACATGCCTATCTCTACTTCCTCTTCCTCCTCCCAGTTGGAGTGCCCTGTCATGGACATCTCCTCTCCACCCCAGTTATCTTGCATAGGTTTGGATCCTAAAGAGCCAAAATCCAATTTAAAAAAAATATTGAAAGTCAAATAAAACCAGAAATTTTCCAAGAAAGAAAAATTAAAAGAAATTTCTTTGCCCCAGTTGGAGATGGGACGTACCAGACTTGTGCTGTGACTGCTGTCCTACAGCAGCGTTGCCCCAACCACTGCCTCCTGAGTTTTCCCTGCCTGAGCCTTCCCAGCTGGAACCTGTATCAACAGGCTTTCCCCAAGCAGACGTGCCATTGTCCACAGTGACAGGTGGAGCAGCATGCTCACCCCAGGTAGAGGACTCCATCTTTTGTGGCCCACCATATGGCTCTCCCCACCCTGTGATTAAAAAAAAACAAAAAAAAAAAAAACAATTATGATCAAAGACCAGTATACAAAATGCTCTATTGTTCTGGATAAAAGTAAATTGTGAATGCAACAAATGAAAGAACAGCAGCAACATGCAACAACAGCATGCAACAGCTAATTTGCATCTAGAGATATTTAACATACCTAGCAAACTTTTCAAAATCTTTTAAAACTGAAATCTAGTAACAAACAATGCAATTTTTACAAATTAACTTCAAAGTGGGACTGGACTATACTTGCAAACTTTCCAATGGCCCAAATCCGACCCTTGCATAAACATGCTTATGTAAGCTTTGTTTACTCTGAAGTCCTTCTGATGGATCAGCTTACATTTAACCACTGAGCTTTTTGCACTTTCACCATGCAGCATATGCCCTGAATACTTCCTTCAAAAATAGCCCTGTTCATGTGTGCCCTGCTGCTCAAGTTGCTGCCATATGACTGAACCATCGGTCACAATGTAACCCAAGCCTATTTTTCCCTGAGCACAGCTTATCAACAGCCAATTCCAAATGAAGTAGGAACACTATTTGCACATGTACCTTTACATTTTCTTTTTGGCAAATAATTAAAAAAAATAGAAAAACTGTGCTTTTACAAAGTATATACATTCCTCAGCACCGCATAAACACATTTATATATAGACATGCACACAAACACTTGCTCGTAAGTTTAGAGCTCGTCAGTTCTGGAAGTATTAGAGGAAAGGGGTGGGAGGAAAAAGCGTATCCAGAGAAATTCCAAAGGGATGACTGCATGACTAAAGATAAATATAATGGATGAGTAATAATTGCCAAGGCACTGCCAAAAAGGAAGACACCCACCTGAGCCGCAATTCTTTTCCTTTGGAGCCATGGCACTTTGGGCTTGCGGGGGCTGAGATACAGCCATGCCATCCTGCTCTCCAGCAGTGTTTTTGTTCCACATATTTACATTGCTGTACTTATAATTGTTGGGATCTCCCCATGCTGCAGTGCCATCATCGATCTCCATTCTACGTCTGATGGATTCAGGCGATGGCTCTTCCCATCCAGTAGATTCTTCTTCTTTGGAAGCAGTAGGCATCGGCCCTCCCAGCCATCCTGTAGGCTTGCTCTGACCAGGGGCTCCAGTCTGAGAGGTGCTCCCACTCCTGAAAGTTCCCATGCTGGAATCTTGGGACTTGCCCCACTCTGAAGAGTTGTTCGGTTTTGTATTCTCACTCCAGGTAGGGTTGGAGTGGCTTGATTTGTTTGGCTCTCCCCAGGTTTGGTTTTGATTGTTGGTCTTGGCTGGCTCTCCCCATCCTGTGGTTGGACCACTCTGGTCAGGAGTGTTTGTGCCTCCGCTGCCTCCCCAGGTGTTGCTTGTCCCGCACCGCCCAGGTTCACTCCAGCCCGATCCAGAACGGTCACTGTCACTGTCCCAGCCACCTGAACCAGACTTCTGGGGCTCTCCCCAGTGGTTTCCCTTAGGGCCTTCTCCGCCCCATCCCTCTCCGCCCCATCCTTGCTTTGCCTTTGGCGGATTATTCCAAGAGGAGGACTTCTCATCCTTAGGGGCATTCCATGAGGAACTGCCTTTGTTCATCGTTACTGAAGGACCATCCTCCCATCCACTTTGCCCAACTGGGACTTTGGTTTCCACCCAGCCTGTTGAATGTTTTGTTTCAGTCCACCCAGTCACTGAAGATTCGCTACTTTTGTTGGTGCTGGTTCCATCTCCCCAACCACCTGAGTTAGACGCCTGGGGGGGAGCACTACCCCATCCTGACTGTCCATTTCCTGTCTTTTTATCAGAGCTTGAAACATCCCACACAGTGTTTTGGCGGACTGGAGTTTGTCCCCATCCCGTGTTGGACAGCACCCTGGGGTCCACGTCGATTCTAGAGAGAGCTGCATTGATCATACCCTGCTGATTACCCCTCCTTCGATTGCCTCCACGTTGCCCATCCCTCTCACTGCGACCTCCCGAGCTCTCTCCACTTCCTTCACTGCCCGTAGATTTGTTCCATGTGCTGCCTTGTGACGCTTGACCAGAGCTCCCTATGCCAAGAGCATCGTCCTCCAAGGACTTCCATCCATTTGTTCCCTTCCTGCTCCCATTCGTGCTATCATTGGAATGCTGACTGTTGCTGGGCAAAGTGTTCCACTCTCCGTTTGAGACCTTAGTGCCAGTGTTTGAAGATGATGAGGAAGAGGAAGACGAGGAGGAAGAGGCACTCCCCCAGGGCCGAGGGATCCCAGCTGGGCCCACACCATTGCCTGCTCCCCAAGACATACTTTGTGAGGTAGTGGGCCCCGAGTCCCAACCTCCTCCACGACTGCCCATCCCATTATTATTATTATTCTTTAAAGAAGCAGCACTCACAGAGGAGCCATTGGCTCCAGACTGCATTAGAGTTGCATTCACAGTGTCACCCACAGCTTGGCCTTTAGGGACGGGACATTTGTCTCCAGAGTAATTAGTGCCGGGTGGAACACCCCATGCTGTACCATAAGACCTGCTGTTAATTCCCTCACTGTTGCCATGTTGAGAATTGGAAGTGCCATTAGAGACTGGAGAAATAGGGAGCTGAGGGGAGCCCCCTGTACTCATAGGCCAAGCTCGGTGCCCTGGGGGCTGTTCATTCATCTGCATTGAACCTGTAGAGTTTGGTAAACTAGAGGTCATCGTGTTAGTAGTGTTATTTGGTCCATTAAATTCAGTGTTAAGGTTTTGAGGCTGCCCACTTGGAACCTTGTTTGTACCATTGACTTCAGCTTCGGACATATTTTCCTGCAGGCATCCCCAGGACATCTTAGAGTTGATACTCTGCATGCTGGGTGTTTGACCTATGGTGCTTTGTTGAGTGTTGGTGCCACCATTTCCATTCCCCGCAGACCCATGGGGGTTGGGCCCAGTGTTCTGAAGAACGGGCCAGGCACCATGGTTGGCATTTGGGTTCAAAGTGCTTGGATTTATACCTACATTGGTTGAGGAACCTGGGGTACCCCATGCATTTATTTTGCCATGGCTGCTTTCTGCCAGTTTGCCGCTGGGGTCCTCGCCAGAGCCTTGACATGTGCTTAGCATCGAGCCATTGGATACACCCCAAGGCCCCTTAACACTCCCATTACCCACATTATTGCTGCCATTTGCAACCATGAAATGAGAACCTTGTCTATTGCCATTGTTGTCACCACCATTGCTTCCAGACGGCATCATACTAAGATTTTTTTCTGACCCAGAGCTGGAGGCAGAGTCAGCATCCATACATTCTGAGGCTAACTCTGGGTCACTACCAGTGATGGAGGGCCAGGGTCCCTTATCTACAATAACTTTTCCCCAGTTGCTGTTTGAGTCACTGCAAGGTGAGCCAGAGCTCCACGGTGAATTTTCATACTGAGGATCCAGACCAGCATGTTCCAAACCTGTGAAAACAAACACAAGGTCAATTCAGTTCAGATGGTGAAAAAAAAAAAATATAAAATAAAATAATAATAATAAAATAAAAATGTTGCCAAAATGTGGATGTTTGTCAGTTTGTGCTACAGCTTGATATATATATATATATATATATATATATATATATATATATATATATATATATATATATATATACACACATTAAAAAAATAGACTGAAAAATAATATAACCAAGGGAGTGAAACATATGAACTTGTAAAAATATAACAAAAAACAATCCCTTACCCACTCCTGATTTTAGTTACAATGTGTATATTTCTATGTACTTTAACAATGATTAACAGTAATACACCCAGTGCAAATAAAAACCATTCTAAAACACAAACCAAATGATTTACATAAACAACATCCTGAAAATATTAACATTTGGTAGACTTTGTTCAGAATTTGTAATAGCGTTCCCAATTGTAGATTATGTGAAAATGGCTAACTGCCCATAGGCCCTGTCTCTGTCCTGCTGAGAGGTGTCTTACTCAAGCCAGACTGAAACAGTAGTAGATCTGCCACCATTTTGTAGCAGCAGCATGATCATGCTGCATGCCAAGAGAGAGGAGGGAAAGACAGACGACTACTTACAGCAACACTAAGTGTGAAGCGTCTCTGCAAGTTTACTGATTTTACGTAGATGTGGCAAGTGTGGCAGCACTAAACCAACAATAACCAAACTGCTGTGTTCCTTAAAATAAATTTTGTGCTCTTGCGTTCATATTTTTCTGCAAGATGGCTGCCAAGCTTCCTTGAGCACTGTTCTCTTGCCAAGTCTGAGACTTTCTCCTTGGCTGTGTTACCAAGAGATATGGGAAGACAAAGAAGTCTCAATGCTGGTCTCGAATAAACTGTTTGTTTAAGAGTGACTCAAAAAGGGAGATTCTGTTGAAGGTCACTAAGGTAAAGGAAAATTACAATTACATTTCGATCTAGTATTTCATCTCTCCAGGAGAGACAAAAAGATTTGTCAACCAAGAAGAGACTTGTAGGCTCCAAGGGGATATAGAACAATGGAAATTCTGTAATAATGTCATTCCAATATTAACTCCCTTTCTCCTGTTGAACATAAATTATATTATAATATAAAATCTGTCAGTCATAAAAGTTTGGAATGACAAGTCTAAATAAATGAAAAAGTCAGACATCCGATACCAAGACATTATGATAAATTTCTTGCACAACATTTTAGAGCAACTTTAGATTTAGATAATCAATTACTTAATGACACCATTAGGCACGCACCACAGAGACAGACAAAAACTTGAAAACTGCTTAAATATGAACAGATCTTCAGGTGACTTAACACACACACCAAACAAAAATGATAAACAGCAGCACATGGTAAGGAAAAAGAAAAAGTGAGTCACCTGTTTGGTTAGGGGAGTGGCTGACGGAATCCCGAATGGGAGCCATGCCTACAAAACAAAGAGCAACACCATTAGAAAAGCCAGCTACATGGGGCCACAAAAAGGTCTCAGCACCAATAAAACAGGCATGTTATGACCATGCAGCAAACAATCACTTAAATCTAGAATGTAAACAATGATCAAGAACTTTCATTACAAGACATACTACTTTTTTTTTTTTACATGAGTGACTCCATCAGCTTGACTGTAGTGAAATGGCAACCAATAGCAAAAATGACGACTTATTACATTCATTTGGAATTGTATATTAAAAAAGTGACTGGGAACATAAATTATTTTGGAAATATAATGGAAGAATTAACAGTCAACCATACAATGCTTACAATCTAAAAATAATCAAATTAAGTTTATTGACCTCCCCACCCCCAAAAAAGAAGCTAACTTTAAACATACATATCATGGATCTCAGCACACCTGGCTAATTCGTAACCCACAAGGTTATTGCTCAGAACACAAGTACCTGAGAGGTGGCTTTGGGCGCAGTGTAGGACAGACCTCTCAGTCGTAAGCTCCCCTGGCTGGCTAGAGTTGAGCTGCACTTGAGTTCCCAGGGTGGCAGCAAGGACCGTGAGGGATTGCCCACGCTTCAACAGCTGTTTCTGTTTGTGCTGACAGAGACGCGGCGGAACTTCACAGAGCGGGTACCGAGGCAGGGCTTGGGGCTGGCCGCTGGCTGGGGCCCTCTTGGCATTGCTGATGGCGCAGGTTACAGTGGAGGTGCTGCTGTTCTAATTGGCAGACTGAGGCTGGCTGAAACTGGACTTGATATGTTCTGGCACTGAAATCAAAATAAAAACAGGCATTCAAAATATTTCCCCCCCATTGCTAGATTACCACTTTTTACAAACTCCATTGTTCTTTGTGTAATTTTTCCATAACTGGAGATGTATTAAAAAAAATAAATAAATAAAAAAACATCCCAAATGTAAAACAAGAGAATTAAACTTAATCTCATAAGAAATTGACCTAATTTTAAACTCAAAAGGTCAATAACCTAAATAAGGCAGGACTATGATTATATTTTCTACTTTTTTTCTTATAGAACATATAAAGCTATTCTGTTTATATTCGTGGTTACCATGTTAAATCCACAACAGAGCCCACCCCTCTACATTGTGCCCAAGATTTGCCTCAATTATTCGAGCAAATTCAAAACTGCTAACACAGTACAGATTTGTGACTGCCATCACACAAATAGGGCAGTTGTTGTCACGGGCAAAGCAGTTTATTAATATAATCTTGCACAATAATCAGAAACTGCTTAAGATAGAAGGTTGTAAAATGCAGTGAAAACTGTCTTAATCTCAAGAGAGTCATAGTCCATGTAAACAACCATTGATACTTCTGGCCTCACTAAAACAATATTCTCATTGAGAAATTTCCACTCAAAAAATAAAGACACCACCAAAGACGAATCAAAACTATTTAGTAAATATTTATGACTAGTTAAATTTGTAGGGGGTTGGGGGCTTATATGAAAATGTTTCACCAGCAGTTACTATTGATACAGACAAATTGTTTTTTTAAATCTAATTTAAATGTTCCTTTATATAATGTATTTTAACCACTTCTCTCCACCAACGTTCACAATCCAATTAATTCCCTCGAGAGAAAGTAATACAATTAACATCCATTATTATTATTAACACGTCACCTCTATAATAATAATAATAGTAATAATAACAACACACAACACAAAAGTAAAAATGATTGCCAAGTGCAGGCAAACACAACACACATTACCTCTTAAAGGGATAGTTCACCAAATAAGTGTCATTTACTCGCCCCAAATTTGTTCCAAACCTGCATCAATTAAGAATGTAGGTAATCAAATGGTTTCTGGAAATTTCACATTCTTCAGTTTCGGGTGAACTCTCTCTAACAGTAAACTTCCACAATTGCATTACTATCAAGACTGACTGTATGTAATATAATCCCTTTTGAAACTGAAATTTTATTATGGATGTGTTGCATCCACTTAATGTACTGGTACAGTATCAGATGGTAATATACAATGACTGATGGTATCTCAAAAATGTTACATGCCCTTAGAAACATGATACTATCATAATGCATTCTGGTTCTTGACTGAAATTAATAATCTAGTTTGGAAAAAATAAGTTTCTCTATATAATTTCCTTTCATGTGTAAAGGTTGGAAAACATTAAATTCTAAAAAGCAGAAAGTCACCAACAAGTAGTTTTAACAGTCCTCCACTACACATTCAGCTTCATAGCACAGTTAATGCACTGCACCCTCAGCACAACTGTTTGCAATATCCAGCAGTTTGTTCGTGGACATTGTTTTGACTGTGGAATTTCCTCTTTAGGAATGACCTCACAGTGCAGCAATTCAGATTCACGTTTAAAAAAAAAAAAAAAAAAAAAAAAAAAAAGAAAGAAAGAAATACATTTTCAATGGACTGACCAGATGGTGCAAAAACAGAGACAAGTCGTTCTTTCCAGAACAGGTCTAGAACAGAGAGCTATCAAACTGACTAGTAGGATTATCCCCCCCCCAAAGCAGCTGTGATCTTACAAGATCTTACAAATTCAACAATTTAATAAGAAAAGAGACTAGAAGAGCTCAAGATACCAAGTGAAACATTTGTAGTGCATTACAAAAGCTGAACCTCTACCTTCAAGTAATACAGGATTAGATCACAGCTTTCCTTTCCCCTCCTCTCCAGGTTTACCAGAAGCCTTCAAAGACATCCAGCTTTGTTCCTTCTCTTCGCATTTCATAAGAAAAAAAAAATGGAGAGGCATGGTGTCATTTTACGGCTTGAGCTGAAACTCCTGCCAGCTCCTCCTGCTGCCTGTAGCGGGGCTCTGTGAGGGGGAGCTTTCTTTTTTAAAATTCTACTTTTTCCACAAATGTTTTGGCAAAGGAGTTCAAAAGGAAACAAAAGTAAAATAATCATGCAACCATGCAACAGGTCTGTTTTCTCTGAGGGGCAACTTCCTGTTCAGACAACTTTGATTCGCTTGTTGTGGAATGACAACCGTCAGGAAGTCAGGTGGTCACGTTGCAACAAGCAAGACAACTCTGCAGATCTGTTGCACTGCAATAAACAGAGATGCATGCAAATGGAAAGCCTGCATGACATCAAAATTAGAAAGTATAAATGCTTTCCGGTTTTACACAGCCTCTGAAGTCATTTCTCTATAAACACCGATAGTACTAATGCATTTCTTCACTGCTGTAATGCAAAAGCGACAAGAAAAAAACAAAACAAGTTAGTGCTTGCTCAAATGTCAAACTAAAGCAAGGGGAGTCAAGTTATAAAAGAGCAAAAAAAAAAAAAAATTCCCGAATGAACAGACATGATCAGGTCTGCAATTTGTCTTAAAATTACAAGTATGCACAGACAGGTCTTGACTTGAAACGACTGTCCATATTTGGCGTCAGTTATGTCAGTAATCTATAACTATTAAAGTCGACAGGACAAGGTACTATCTCTTGAGAGTTTTGCTTTTGGCGTTTTAAAGTGCTTTTTTCAGCCTCTGGAGTTAATACAGAACATCTTTGCCAGTGGCTCTTCCTCATAAGTGAACGTCGTCTGTATTTTGCATGGTCATTGCTAAGCAACAGCTAGGTGATTTAGTCAACAAACTAAAGCTTCGTCGCAAAACACAGACGCTACAAATCATTTCTTGAAGGGTTTTCCATTGAATGACTTAGCTCATTTAAAAAAAAAAAAAAAAAGACCCATGACAAACTTGACTTTTCATAGACCAAAATGTTAGAAGAAAAAACTAAAAGAGATGGTATATCCAGCTGGTATTATTTGTATACAGAAGTTGAACAGAAGTGCTAGAATAAAGAACAAATGCAAGTATAAGTGCGTGTTTATTATCTAGTCAAAAAAAAAAAGAAAAACATTGTTATGCACACAGCGGCCAATAAGACGGAGTCAAATTTACTGCTTAAGTACCGCTCAGTATCATGAAGACGACACAAGGACATCTGGGCTAACAGATAAGTAAAAAGTCACCCGGGGTAACCAGGGAAGGGTGGGTACTGAAAACATGATTCCTGAGCAGCAGATACCGAATGAAGCCAATGCAGTATTTACGTCACGATACTTTAAAGGTCTTTTCCCTAATCAAGGAAACTTTTCATAGAGAGTTTCATATAACCTATTTGATTAAATTTCATCTGGTACACAAATTATTTTAATTTGATCATATTTTATCAAAACAAACAACCCTGCAAAATCCAAGAAGAACATTTAGTCACTGAACCAAGTGCAAGTCACACCGCTGGCTTTAGCCTTAAGCTACTGTGAGAGCGAAGACAAGGTCAAGAGATAAAGACCTGAGCTATCAGCCTTTCCACATCACTCAGTGGAAAAATGCTACACCCACTGACAAGTTTCTATGATGTGCCTTGGTCTGCATAAAAGGCAAAGTATGGCCACTTAAGATAAGATGGCTTTGCTATCATTTCCTAATCAGAGGTAAATACAGATAACGCAATTTCATTTGTGAACATGGCATGGTAACTTACGCCACGATAATACACTGAGCCCAAAATAACTACTAAAAATGCTATTGGCCATTTTCAGGGCCATAAACTGACAATATTTCCTACCTTTATACCAGCCCCCTCTTCCTTATCGTCATTCCAATGAGCTCTACACTTTCCTCCGTCCACTCTCCATTCGTGTTTCGAATGATTTCCCTGAAAACAAAAGGATCAAATGGGAGATAAGACACGATAACTTGGCTTCATCTTCAGCAACTCTAACAGTTACCCACAGCTACATCTCCTAACAAATGATGCAGCAACGCATTTAGTAAATGGGAGAAAGCTTCTGGTAATCTCCTTAACGGATTACACCAGGAAATTACTCCTCTATAAACAGCCAACTATCTCTGTGGGTCAAACTGACAAGCACTTTTCCCCTGGCTAGCAACACTAGTTCTGCACAATGATTTGCTAATCTATGCAAGATGCACAATGTTTATGTAGTAAAGTGAGCTTAATGAGCTCAGCTACTCATATCCAGCAGTAATACACTTGTGCTTGTTTAAACAGAATGGGGTGGAGTTAGTTTAAAAAGTTAAAAATAAGAGACCAACAAGTTGATGTTAAAACAACAAATATGGTAATTCTGCACCAGAAACTTGTTTACAGTACATCACAGTAGATGGCAGTCTTGCACTGTATGTTTTTTTTGTTTTTGTTGTGCACACTAAGATAAAGCCAAAAGAATACTTTTTACTTGTATTACTCTTTTGCAGTAATCTGTTGTACCTCAAGGTGGCAACACTGTCCCAGGCCGTTGGTTCGGAGCATGAGTTAGCTCAGCTTTGGTCCACAAATGCTTTTTATTATTGGCCATAACATACAGAGAAAAATAGAGCAGACTCGGGACATGGATGAAGCTTTGTAAAGCACACGTGACAACCACCTGCATTTGCGCAAACCGTTAAATGGAGTGGACCCTGAAAAGATGCGCATTTGACTGAACATATACGCTATTGTATGAATAAAAAAAAAAAAACTAAAACATTGGGTTTAAATGTACAGTCAAACGTGTAGCATTTCAAAGTATACTCCATTTCACAGTTTTTGCTAACAACGGTGTGCAAAATGCACTCATCTCTGTGCAGTGTGGGCATTATCTGTCTTCAAATAAAAGTTAGTCTTCATACTGTTTTAAATGTACTATTTATCTCATAATCCCCTCACACAAGTGCAATGCAACAGTACACAAAGGACTATTTCTAACTTCTTTTGGGTTAATGCTGGTATCCATCTGTCCTCAAATAGCAAAAAGTGATGACACTGTGCAGCTACTAATGCTTTAGACACCCCAGTCTGCAAGAGACGATCATCAGATATTTTTGTACAGTTAAAAACTCACTTGTATTCGAAGTATGATTCATTTGCCAAAAATATATATGTCTAGGTTGAATTTGACTTAGCATTATTATTTTATTTTTACACGCAGTGATAATACGGTTACTGTACATTATTTTGGTCATATTCATGTACTGGAAATTTGATATGACGGGCCTATTTGGAATAATGTGCACCAATGAATCATTCACAATAACATCAGAAATATGCATTATGAAAATAAACTGCACTTTAACTTTCATATTAGCATTCCTTTACTGGTGCAAAAGAAAATCTTCACAAAATATGATAGCCAAAACAACTGATTTAAAAGAGACCGCACTAATAATGAAGACTTCACTCATACTGATAGGGCAGCCTGGCAAGAAGGGCAGTTACCAACAGCAGGGGGTAGAGAGGTACACTGACTCCTGTTTCAACAACGGGGGCTTTGGGGGCTTCAAGCTCATAAAATAAGCCCATAGCATCACATAAACATGCGAGGGTGCCAAACAAGTATCTGACGTGAAAAGTAGAATATAGCCACTTCCAGGGGTTAAAGTCAGCCTATCAAGATTGAGCTTGGGGCTGCACAGCCCTGCCCCTCCCCCAGGGACAACCTCTTCTCCTTAAAGTGTTTAACCAGATGGCCATCTCAACAACAGAAGCCTCCCATACACAAACACAAAGACTGGGGCATCTGTTTATGAAGCGCCAACATAAGCACAGCTGAGAGATGACGAGTCAAAAATCATACCAGCACATATAAATGTCACTATTATTTAAATGTAAATAAATGTAAAAAATGTATTCTAGGGCAGCACAATAAATAGAAGTCAAACCAGAAACATGATACGGTGCGGTTGCAGTGCAATTGTCAAATTATTGCAACAGTTCAGGAGTGAAGCGAGGCACTGTGCTCATCTATACACAAGCAGCTCATGATCCAGGGTTTTCAGTGTCTCAGAGCAGCTCAATTGACAGTAATTGCTGCTCCACTCGTCTCTGCAATCTGCTCTTTTGGGTTGTTCTAATGTGCATTTGAAACTGAATTAAGTATTAGAAGTGTATTGTCAATTTTAAGAATTAATATTAAAAATAAATGGTTTAAATTCTAGAAATACAAAACAATATGCGACCAAACCGTGAAAGCAAATGTGTTATGATCTGGTCCCTGGCACTGTTAGGTGTGGACATGATTATGACCATACAGGGGCAATGTTCATTTCCCTGATAAGAGAAACTCAAAAACTGTCTATGATTAACTTGGAGTTAAAAGCATAGCGGTTGCGCAACACACAGATGCTTCTCTGCATCACAACAAGACAAAACAAATCAAACTGAACGTGTTCTCAAAATCTTGATCGGAGGTTTTTATCTGGTACATATTAAAATGACAACAAACTCCGGCAGCTATAAACAGTGAAGGCAAGGGTTTGTGACTCATGACTGCAATACAGTAGCGTCACAAAGACCTACACAAACACTGTTTTTGTTGAACATTTTAAAACAGCAAAGCTTACTCAGCACTGGGAACCCCTTTAATTCAAACGGAACTGTATTTGCTTACACCAGCAGCAGCTGCTTTGACCCGGCTTTGTTAGTGCTGCCCAGCGTAGGCATGAATAGGAAAAGCCCAGAAGGACGAAAGCTTCGGAAACAGCAAGCACTCATCTTCACAACTGACACTGAATATAGAGATGAGCGTACTTACTCACCTGTGTTGCTTCTCTTCAATGTCTTTGGTGGCAATAGCATCCAATTCTCTGCAAGAAAGCAAACAGATATTAAACTAAGAATTTGATATTCACTTTTCTTTCTCAAAGAGGATCTGGATTAAATAGCTTGGCATATATTAGTTAGGTAAATGCAAAATTCTTGGACCGACTGCTACATATTGTGAAGGACACTAACGTGTGCAATGACAAGGCAACCTTTTTGCACCTTACGGTCTAAAAAACTATTTTTTCCTTTCTAAAAATTCTCAGTTTCATTACTAGTGAAATAGCAACTACACGAGTAATTCAAGTGCCACATACTTTGGTGATTTGTCCAATGGCAACCACAAACAACCCATTACATCCAATACCACAATATGAAACCAAAATCGACTCAATTAAGCCTCTCGCCATATTTACATAGTGAGGAATGAGGAAAAGACGAACGGACACACTTCTAATTGTAATATTCAACTGAACTGCATCAGCTAACCTTAGCATTAACTAAAACGAGGCTTAACATCAAAAAGAAATATACATCTTTAAAATAAAACGAGTGACTCGGTTTAACATTAGGAGTACTTTATTTGGCCGGTTAAAGGCAGAAAGCAGCGGCACCTCCTCCCCCACCGCTGGCTTCAGCTGCTGCTAACGGGGCAAACCAGCAACCTTGACCTGCCCTTAAAAAACACTACAATACAACGCGCTCAAAACATGTTTCTAAAACAACTTTTACTATCAAAGAGCAACTTCGTGATGTCTATTTTCTTCACCGTGAGAAGCTTTTTCTGTGGTATTTTTCCCCTCAGTGTTAACTGCCGTGACTGCGTACTTTAAGATGATAGCCCAAAATAAGCAATACAAATATATAGCGCTTAACGCTCGCCACTCTTAACTTATTAAAGCCAACAAAGCGGTTAAAATGAAAGCAAACAGGTCGCCCAACTATTAAACATAATTTTCCTTGATGTGCGCAATTCAGCAGCAGAGCTAAGTGCTAACAAACCAGCTGGCTACTAAAGCCTCTGCCTTGTAACAGCTTAACGAATCAAAAACGGCTTTATTAATGCACCCGTTAGCCGATAGCGACACAAAATGTATCTCTGGTTGAATTATTACGGATCAAATGCTGCTGGTAGCAAGCAGAAAGCGAGTCGGCATCGAGAAAAGTTGCAGGACGTCGAATTTAACATTCAAATTAACCCAACATATTTCAAAATACACTGCAGAAAGCCACCACAGAGCGCGTGAAACATCGTGTGTAAACGCTGCGCATTCATAAACTCGACTTTTATATTTGTAAACACGTTAATAACGACACACTTAAGAGAAACCGACTGCAATGTCACTTCGATGCCATTATGTGAAAGCCGGAGATCAATGTTCAAGAAATGTGCCACACAGAGATGCCTTTTGCTTTTTAGACATAACGCAGGCAGAAGACACCATTAGTAAAAACAGTTTAACTGTTCGACTATCGTGCAAACGCAAACAACGCAGTAAAACATTCACCCGTGCTGAGCTCAGCTTAGATATCGCAGATAATGTTACGCTGCTAGATCATTTATACCGCTTATATTGGTAACGTTAAAATCGCCAACCTACACACGAACAAACCGCAAGACTCACCTCTTGTAGTTTAAAGTGCAGTAGAGATGAAATGAAAGCAAATAATAAGGCTATAGAAATTCAACACATTTGCAGAGTCTAGGAGGGGAAATATTTGTCCTGCTCGATCGCCATTTTCTTCTCTCGCATTCATGCATTCATCCCTGTAACTGCAGGAAGAGCTCAAGCGCTTGCTTTCAGAGCACTTCCTCCAACTCTACACGCTCACCTCCAAAATGGTGGCCGCAGAAAGGCCGTGTTTCAAAACCTTGTGAGCCGCCTATCTATAGATTGTACTTTTGTGCTTCGCGGACACGTGGGGTGATTTTGGAGATTGTAAGGAATTCTGGGGGAAATGAGAAGTATGGTTCTAAAACGGTTATGGTGAGTGAAGCGCGAGCCTAGCTGATTGAAAGGGCCAATAAAATGCTGTCTAGGTAGGCAGCTCAATAGGTTTTTAAAACGCAGCCAGAGTTGACGGTTAACCTAGACTCGTCATGGTGGCTTTGCCATTTCACTAATGTTAGATGCGTTTTGCCAACGAAATAAAGTAAAAGTTTGAAAAAAAGTAACCGGGTTATAATGAGAAAAGTATTATTATTAAAAAAAAATAGACAAGAGAATTCATAATAGATGTTAATAAATAATCGAGAATAATGGCATTAAAATATTCGTCCAAACAGATTGGAAATATAATATCAATTTAGAGTATAAAAAAATATGATTATCATGCTAAAAGCAGATTTTTATTTTATTTTTTTACAAACAATGGGGTAAAAATAATGTCATATTTAATGAAAGTAAATAATATAGGCTATGCTTAAGAAAGTGGCTTTTTTCTAATGTCACAAAGTCAAACACATATTTGCTTTAAAAATATGAAGAAACCGGCTCTGTTTGAGACATATTGAGGCCTATCAGACTGCATTTTTCAATAATATCACGTTCTATTGACATATTTAAAATTAGTTTTTAATATACAAATTATACATTGTAGATGAGTAGTTTGGTGTTCTTATTGTCTGAATATGTTGTATTAAGAACTTTTCTGTAAATAAACTATGAGCTGAAACACTTGGGGAAACTACCTAGACTAAACAGATTCCTCATTGTTCAGTTGTTTGTTTACAGTGAATACTTTCACCATTGTGAAATACTCTTTCAGCACAAGGCAAAAAACACCAACCAAGTGCAAACTCGGAAAAAGCTAAATAAATCTACAACAATATAGACACAGACGATCCTTTAGTCTGGAATTTGCCTGCGTTTTCACTTTGAAGACAAAGCAGCGGCACACAGTTGACAACGGCTCGGCTGCACTGTCCTTTTGAAGCGCTCATTCTGCCTCACTAGGCAGGAATCACACAGATTGAGCCACTTTCAAACAGAAAAAGACCTGTTTTAAATGTATAAACCTGATTGAGATTTTATAACCTTTTACAAAACTTTTTAAAATAAGTGTCACTGCACAAAAAAAGGATACTACTATATATAAACAGGTAGAGTCACATTCCAGTCCAGAGGTACAATGCTCAGATATTTTACATATTTTGTAAGATAATGTCAACAATCACATGCACGAAACCAGAAGACAATAAAGCCCACTGCAAATTTCAAACATTATTTAATCATTCACTTTTACATTGTCTAATTATGCAGCTCTTTAATATGGTGATATGTCTTTTGAAACCAAGGATATAATTCATTATCATTCCAAATATTATCCGAGTCATATTCTGTCCGTTTCATCACAGATGTCTTAAAATAAGAAAGTAACTTTGCATAGTTCTCTGGACAGCTCAGGCCTCAGCGTCTGCAGTATTGAGAATGAATTTTGTATGAGGCATGAATATTGATGATTAGCGGAGGTCCGGGGCCAGCTGCTTGTGAGTGAGTTAGCTGCAGTAGGACAAGGGTCAGTTTGGTCAGGCCAGTGGGCTGCCCCCCCCCTCCCAGACCGATGAGAGCAAGGGGAGCCTGGGAACGCGGGCAGATGCATTGTGCTCGGGCAGACAGGGCAGGAGGAGGGGAACAGCTTTGCATGACAAATACATGGCTGGCTTTGGCTTTCAGAGACTCTCTTCCAAACTCACTAAATAGTGAGCTTTGTTGCACTGGTGTTATATTTCAAAATGGACTAAATGGTTTAAATCAGTAAAACCTGCAAGTTGGCAAAATTTACACAGACAACCTTTGCATGTCATTGGCATTATTTGCCTTCCCATCTTTCGTATTTACCTCTGTCCCCCTAATCCTCATTACTCGCTGGTCCCCAGATGTACCAAGAGTCTCACCAACAAGGGCACTATTTTTCATTTGCTCTTACCCAATTCCTCCACTACCCCATCATTATATTCAATCTCTATCTGTCTCTCACCCATCCCCCTTGAGTCACTCTCTCAGACAGGGTGCCAGCTGTGAAAGGGATTTGGCGGCGCTGAATTACACTCTGCATCCAACCAATTACCTGTCCGACCGTTCGCAGGTCAGCCTGCACTGCCTGCTTCCAGGCTCCAGTTATCTATCATACCACAATTCTGCCAGGCATTTATCATTTTTACACAGCCATGCGCCCTGTCATTTAGAAATGTTAATACACACCACTGCCTCATCAACTCTTGACAGTAAGAGACGATTTTTGCTCTGTTATGCTAGTTTATGGAAAGAGTCAGCGTCATATAGTGTCATATAATATTACACACATATATATATATATATATATATATATATATATATATATATATATATATATATATATATATATATATATGACCCAACATTTTGCTGACTCAATATTTTTGAATATATATATATATATATATATATATATATATATATATATATATATATATATATATATATATATATAAAATATATATATCAGCAAAATGTTGGGTCAGCAAAATGTTTTCATGTAAATATCTTATGTTCAGCCAGGCTGTAATATTATGAAATATTACAACTCAATTCAGCTGTTCTATGTGTTAATGTTTATTTATTTATTTATTCATGGCGTGGCAAAGCTGAATTTTCAGCATCATTACTTCAGTCTTCAGGGTCACATGATCCATCAGAAATCATTCTAATATGCTGCTTTGCTGCTCAAGAAACATTTCTTCTTAATTATTATCGATATTTAACACAGTTGTGCCGATTTATGTTTGTGGAATTGTCATATCTTTTTCCAAGATTTTGTGATAAACAGAAAACTTTTGTAATAATAAACGCCTATATAGTTTTTTCATTTAATGAATCCTTTCTAAAGATTTCTTTAAAAAACTATTTTTCAAACTTTTGAATGACAATGTGTATTTCATATCATATCATATCATATCATATCATATCACATATCATACATTGCAGAAAATACCACAACATATATAATCTAGAATTTTCATACCTATTCATTACGACAAAATAATGGACAGTAATGGAATCAGATTTTATTATTATTTTATAGTCAATTATGCAAAACAGTTAGAATATCACTTTTAAGTGTTTTATCAGAGAAAAGTAACTCATATATAGTAACATCTAAAACTTTGCTTTAAAAAAAATATTTTTGAAGCTCCATGCTTTAACCTTTACACATTTATTTCTGGTGATGTCTTCACAGCATGACTTGTTTCAGAGCCACTCTAGTCACGTAAAAGCAATATAAAGATGCAAATGACACTTGGGAGAGCGATCCTATTGTCATTCATGTATGCATGCAGTATATATTTTAGATGGAGGCATTTTCATCTAGAGCTGCTACAGCTACAGTCAAAAACTTTGCTTCGGTCCTCATTTGCATGTGCCCATCCCGCCCTCATTTAATAATTCACACCTATCTGTGTAATGCGTTTCATCTGCAAGGCATGTATTTGAGTTTAGACTTGTGAAGTCACACTATGCTTTCACTCTTCTATATGGAGAAATGTACAGAAGTGTTTTAATTTTAAAAGTAAATGGCACATGTAGCTCAAAGATCACATCACTTCAAATAAAAGTAAAGCCTGGAACCCTGAAGCATAATAATAAAACCCTCAATTTCACCAAATTTCACCAATTTCCATGCGTAAAGATGAATTCTTTGCTATTGTAGTTTTGCTAATCCTATCTGGTCTGGGTCAGATCATATCCATAACATAGATGGATACCCTTGTGGCCGATATTGTTCCGTCTCTCTGGGGGGTGTTTCTGTGAGCAGGGGTAAAGAACAGCTCTCCAATGATACAAAATAGGGCTTTAAATGAACTCACACCATGACCATATTCACTACAGTAAATAGAAACTTTGACCTGCTCCCTTATAGCCCCACTCCGGTGTCCATGAATAGTTTTTATCCCTTATAGCAGCAGCCAGTGTAGTTGATGATGAATGGATATTAGAGTATGCAGAAAGAACAAGGTATGGTACAGCCTGAAAAAATAAAATGAGATGGAATTAAATAACAAATCAAAACTGTCAACAGAAGAAAAGTATCAACTACTCACTCCATTACTTCATAACACTACATAGAAAGTTGTGACAGGTAAATTACCTACGTATCCCCATGTGACATGACTACCCAGAAGTGACAACATGTCACAAATGTTTTCTCCAACAGCAAAGCTGGTCACCAGCATATATTTGTGTTTTGGATGCTTGTATCCTCGAGAACAAGTCTTCAGACCAGCTCAAAACCACCAGAAACCACCACAAATCAGCCTGAAGCAGCTTTAAAATTCATGCTGGTCAAAAGTGAGTAAAATTTAATGCAAGAGAAATTAGCAGGAATGTTGCTTGTTATCTAAAGGCATTAGATAAAACATAATACTTTACTGAAATACAACACATAACTTTTGAATAAAATCTGCTTACCTGACTTTCACAACTTATCACCAAACATCAGCTTTAGACTCACTAGATCTTCTATGTTAGCTCCAATTCAAAGATAAAAACTGGGGAGAACTGACTAGAAGGATATATACAAGGCCGATGACTGGAGAGATGAGTGGAGCTCATTGGGTGCCCTAATGATGCCTCGCTCTCCCAAGGCTCTTCGGATAGTGGTCTGCAGCCCTCACGCCAGCTCTAATGAGCAGACCACTCATTTTCCACTGCCATCTATCATACTTTCTAGTGGAAAAAAACTGTCTGCTCTCATCACCAACCACACATGAAGGAGACCTGGACACTTTAAAAGCATTTCTTTATCTTGCCACTTCACACATAGGCCTAATTCACAGACAGAGAGAAAACGGATGCTTTCACCTGAATCCTTTTGACTCCAAACAGTAACCACAAATAGCGGCCAGAAGGCAAATGAGGAAATAGCAGTAATACAGTAAAAATAGCAGTAATACAGCATCTGTGGTTGCCAGACATTAGACAAAAATATAGTGACAATGTTTTAGGTAACAGGAAATAGCATATTAGTGCGTGTGCATTTTTACAACAACTGTAAACCGAAAATAAAACGGTGTAATAATTTTTACTTATGAACTGCTAGTAAATATAAATATCAATCTGCTTTGTAGTTTAACAGGTACTGATAACCACCATAATAAAAGCAGTAAAATATTACAGATAATGTAATGTTAAACCATTTGCAGTTTTTTACTTTATATGGTAAGGTAACTTACCACAGGGTTTTACTGTAGCATTTATACAGTTTTATTGTGTATTTTTACAGAAATTTTACAAGCTTTGTTACTACACAGGTCTGCAGTTAAAAAGTTTCTATATCTAGATAAAAATACATCCACTGTCAGAGGCGGTATTTTAGTCCTACAGGACAACAGATTTTTCAACTTTTGAATGTTCAATAATGTGTTTGGCTTTATCTCCTATTAATCTTTTATTGCATAACAGTGCAGTGGAGCCTGTGCATTATTTGGAGCCAGGAGCTTGGCAGGGTGTCAGGTAGCAAACGGGTCTTCTCACAGCTCCAGGTCCTGAATACCATCCATGTGTTTTTATTTAGTATAACAAAAGGCTCTTCACCACAGGGCAGGCTTCCATGAGAAACACTGTCCGGCATGTAAAGAGGAGGAGCGCAGGAACCTCTTGACATGTTAATTGACTTGATTAGCATTAACATTACTGAGATTCCAGGAGGAGCCAAAAAGCTCTACAGTCAACTATTCACTTAAATGCAGTTTGATTCTAACCATCAGGCTGCCAAAGTAAACATGATTTTCATTTTAGATATGTGGATATGTATGTTTTCTCTGTCCAACAGAGGCATAAAACCATATACTGTATGCATACATTAAGGGATAATTCCAAACGGTATAATTTTGAAATGACAAAAGAAAATAAAAGTCTAAGTCAATGGAGTCCAAAACAACATTGCACTAGACCCTGATTTTTATTATGGCGATGACAGAAATTAAACGGATTTAAGGTCCTAGGTCATGAGGGGTCCAAAAATGGGTTTGACTGCAGAAATAATAAATAACGTCAGGTATGTATCCCTGCTAATCCTAAAGTGAGCCATGGGCAGCACAAGGTGATGGTAATTATTACAGAAAAAAAGGCTAGAGAGTGCATTGCTGGACCCTGATGTGAGCATGCTTTCACGGTGAAAAATGCAGAGCGAATCTGTGAATTATGAGCTGTAAACGCTGGAAAATGAAACAACAAGATCCGAGGTTGGTTGGATGTTGCCCTGGCATCTCGCCAAGTGCTCATTACCGCAGAACGCGTGTGCAGTTGGGCCAGCCAATGTGACGCCCGTTGCCGTGGCAACAGCAGAGCAGACAGGCGATGTAATGCATCATATTTCAGCAGACCAACTCAATTCAATTCACACAGATCCAATCTACGGGTTGTAAGTGGGGGGTGAGCATAGGCAGGGGAAAGCTGGTACTACAGAAATAAATTGCCACGAGACCATCAGCTTTCCATGCAGATTTTCTTTTAACGCTGTCTGTTAGAAACTGAAATATTCATTGTCCTGCACAAATTGGTTTTATTCAAATCCGGATGCAACTGCTTGCCATGGAGCGAGGTGACAATAGCTGGCACACATGGGTTACAGTGATGTGTGCCCATTTTTCCTTATTCAGCTGTTATGTCAGAAACATATCCATGCTGTACTGTACAAGTCATATAGCTAATGCATACAGATTAAAAAAAGAAATAAAACGTGACACTAAAGACTGGAATAATGTCTTAAATTGTACCACTACGCCTATTTCACAATGTTGGAGTTATACTTTTTACTGTATTTTCAAGTGCATAAATGTCTTGGTGAAACTTCATAAAAAAGTAAAAATCGTAATGTTTTTTGACAAGTATATTTGACAGGTATCTGAAATGGAAGCCTACTAACATCAGCAGCTTGGAGAGATCTGACCCTTTTGCAGATCTCCCACTGAGACCTCAGTCTCTGGGTACAGTAGTGGCAGGAGGGCAGACAGGCACACACACAATAGTCTCACACCAGAGCAGATGTTTCCTAATTACAGTAAGCTCTTTAACACAACTTCACTCATTACAGACCAAATGCTATGATACTCCGCTTACAGCAGATCACAGGGAGATTTAGTGGCTGTGAACTGCCTTTAATGAGCATCTTCACCTCAAGCTAAATAATGTGTAGATCCCAGGTATTAGCCTGCAAGCAAGATGGTGGCTGATGCCCTGTTTAGAAGACCTTTTGTATGTCAAACCTCTTCAGCACTTACAAATGAAAATTCATAATAAGATGACATGATAATTTAAATTCAAAGCCATATTTTAGTGCATAGAGTTATTCTGATATTAGGACATCATGATTTATCCACCAGCCTAGGATTAAAAATTGTGCAAATCGATGTTTTATTTTACAATAAAAAGATGTTGTACTTTTATTAATATAAAAAAAGCACACGTTTTTGCCGAGGTTGATTTTAAAGGCCGCTTGAATTAGCCGTGTGACCCTGAGCAGGACCACGGTTTGGAAACATCTAATATGGAAAACAAGATGAACCTCAGACACAAAGGTTTTAACCCATAGTGGAAAAACAGCATTGGATTCCTTTCTAGACCTATAAAGAGAACAGGGATATTTCCACTCCGTGTTTTCTCCAGAGCATTGACATAGTGAGCAGTGATAAGGCCGTACAGAAGACGATTACTTATTCATGTGAGGGATAAAGTTGCACACCTCCCCGTCTTGACCGTGGGTACCGACTCAAAATGATTCCGAGTTAATTTCCTGGCACTATCAGGGTTTCAATAATGCAAAGTCACTAAATCGACTCGGAGGGGCACTAATGTATCTAATGTCCTACAAATTATCACACAAGAACAGGAATACCTAACGTCTAACAAATGATCAGGCAGATCATCGAACATCTATTCGTACAGTCTTCTGCTTTAAAGTGCAAGTGCAAATGCTTGTCATGAACGGGACAGAGGTAGGTTTGCTGTTTACGTACAAGTAAAGCAAAGACTCAGGAGGCAGACAATCAGACAAGATGCCTGCTGAGAATCACAAACTGTTTTCTGTCTGCTTACTTTCTCAGCCAGCTAGCCAAAGAAAATCAAACACTCACTGCAGCATACGGCTGTCAACCTTTAAGTCCCTTCAGTACATCAGCAGCCAATTAGGAATTAAAATCTAGAAAATGCTCCAGCTAAGCACATCTGATTTCAAATTAGAATACCTTTTATCCTGATATACAATAATCCTTTTGTCTATAGTTGTTGGAAAAATGGCACTGAAATGAGAGCATTTATTTAGAGATGTATACAAATATATGCTATGTATACATAATAAATACGCTGTTGGTCAAAAGTCTAGGAGGCTAATATCATTATCTTTATTGTTATCGCGCTTGGTGTGAACGGGCCTTTAGCCAGTTTTCACCTGGTAACATCCATCTCAGGTGATCCAACCACAAGCCATCAGTTCACCCGGATTTCATTTAAGCTTGGTATAAAGGGGCTGACCACTGAAGCGGGTGCCTGTGAGTGTTTGCTGAAAACAGCAAGAGCTTCGTTCTGTTTAATAGGCAATTGATGTGCCCTTAACTACTAAAGCAATTACAGAAGCAATGCATTGTGGTTAATTATAAATGAACGAGAATCTACTGTGATTGAATAAATGAAAGCAAATCGTTACATAATTAGCCCTCGACAAATATTGCCTCCTTTTTTAAGGAACGGGGGGTCATAATAGCCCACAAAGAGTGAAATATACGGCACACTGGAGAGGCAAATGGTAATTCATTATGTGTTGCTCCGCTTGGCTGTAAATAAGCCTGTGATAATGAAACCGCTTTAAGGAGCCTCTTCCGTCTGTTCTCCATTTGTTTGTTTTTCTCTCTGATATCTGTTACTCCTTTTGTTTTGATTGGCTTGATTGATCATGTACTGCTTTAAGTCCACAGGCTTCTGGCCGTCTGCTGGGGCAACCAGACCGCCTCACTGACACAGGAAGGCACTATGAGTGACGGTACACAATGTGTGATAGATGAGGATAACACTTTTCTGCACACATACACAAAGAGTTACAGAGCATTTGCTAGACAGCAGTGTAAAAATCTCTCACTGGAACCTATTCTACACCAGTGGGATGGAGCTCATCTGTCTTGTATGACAAGGACTGCAGGATGTCTCACAATAGTACGGCAAAACAAAAAGAAAATATGTAAAGAAAGAAAGAATTTCTAAAGAAAGAATTGTATTTATTTTTGTAAATTAAATTGTCAGAAAAGCAGTTTGAGAGAAAACTTCTTTATATATTTATGTATTGTACATAGACACTGTTGAAACATTTGGAGTAAGATTTTAAGTCAAAATAATTTAATACATTTATTTAGCATACAATAAATGTATACTGTTACTTTTGATCAATTTAAAGATATTATTTTTTATATATTTTCACAAAAGATTAATCAGCACAACGGAGTTTTTATTATCCTCATTGATAATAATAAAGCCTTCATCATAAACTACAAATCAGAAGGTAATTTCTGAAAAATCATGTGACACTAAATACCGGAGTAATGATGCTGATAATTCACCTTTGACATTACAGGGAAAAATGTACACTTTAAAACCTATATTGACCTTAAATGAGATTTACTGTATTTTACTAATATAAAACGCAGCCATACTGGGCATAAGACACTAATTTCAAAAACATTTAAAAACTTACTGACCCCAAACATTTGAACAATAGTATATATATTCAAAAATGATCCCATCTTAAATCTTTCCAACTGTTAAACACATAAGCAGAAAAAATTCTATTGCATATCAACCTATATTACAGTATATGCCGCAAGAACCGGTCTGGGTGGACATTAGGCTTCTGTCTCCCCACTGCTGTGATCTGTCCTGACAAAGAGCTTTGGGCATTGTGTTTAGAAGGCTCGGGTTGGAATTAAAAAAGGAAAACAAACAGGACTGACTCCTCAGTGGGATTTTAATTTGGCACATATTCCCCTAATCCATCCTCACTGTGGGGTGCGCACGTGCTTCCTGGACAATAGAGAGGCCACGGCTAGGGCTAATTATGTGTTGTTAGATGGAGCCCTTGATATGAGCTCTGGCATGAAGTGTTTGATTTAATCAGACTGAACAGGAAAAAGAAGGCAGACGAATGATTTCAAAAGAAGGATGAGGACATTCTTTTTCTCCACGGGGAGAAGTTATTAAGTTAAAAAGAACAAGGAGTGCAGACCTAACAGAAATTAAAAAGTTCATGTAAAAAGATACTGTATTTTTTTCTTTTTAATTGAAATTTGTAATTATTTTATTATTGATATATAATGATCTCACAGGCATAATTATTAAATGTAGAAATATATTTAATAAATAAATATATGGAGATGGGCAAGTGTATAATTTTTCAATTAGGCGTAAAACTGAGTTTTAAATCTAATTTCAGTATTATTTACACCTCAATCAGGTGTCAGGCACTGGGTGAGGGGCTTACAAGTTTGGACTTACGAAGCGGCCATTTGGCAGTCATTTGACCTCTAGTGCTATTAGATTTATTAGGCTCCAACTGTGGTACTGGATGATATGTAGATGACGATGTTTCCAGTTGAACTTGTTTATCTAGGACTTTTCTCCTGATTAAAGGGAAAAGTGAACCTGGACACATCAGTGTGCTGAATCACTCTCAGTGCCCTGCAGCTGACCATGATGTGGCCTGAATTGCTTATGAATGATGTGAGGTCTGGTTGAAGAGAAAGACAATGGCAAAGCCACACCACCTAACTACAGTACGCATGAGTCTAAACAAAAGAGGGTTAAGAGAGGTTGATCAGCACTGGTGTGGTAAATTAACAGTCACTGCCACAAAGCCCATCTGAAAGGGATTGTTCACTTAAAAAATGAAAATTCTGTCATTTATGCTCTGTTATTTAGTACCATTAGAGTCCATTCTTTATTCAAACAAGGTTTTTTAAAGAACGCTGGTGTCCAAACAACCTTTTGTGTTCAGTAGTAGAAAGTCAGTCATGCAGGTTGGAAACAATGTGAGGCTGAGTACATGACAGCATTTTCATTTTTTGGGTTAACTATGCATTTAAGCATTGTTTGATCTATGTTACAAAGACAGTTTAGTTACGTTAATTAAAATTAAAACTATTAAAATAAGTTTCTGTAATTGATACAAAGTAGACACAATGTAAACATTTGATGAAAAACTTTGTTACCTTGGCAACTAACTGAAATACAATAAGTAACTAAAAAATCCTACATAAAATTCTTTAAAATGAAATATATTGAACACAAAAGATACTTACAAAATAGAAATACGTACTCTATACAAAAAATGTGTTTAAATAAATTAATAATAAAATAACACTGGCTTAAACTGTTTTTATGCACTGTAAACAAATGAATATAATTTGAACTATAAAACGTTGTAAAAATGAAACGGAAAAAAAATATGAATAGTTTTTAGAAGTGAAAAAAGAACAAAATTAACATACAATTTACACAAAATAAACTGTTAACTGCTATTCCTGGAATTCAACGTGTTACGATCCAGTAGCTGAATTAAAGTAGCTAAAAGTTGAGCTTTTAAATAATTGTGCATCTTAATCAGTTTTGTTATCATGCACATTAGGGTTTTATGTTAGCCTCTTTATGTTAACCTCCTTATCTTCTGTTGTTTAATGAATGTTGCATTATTCAAGTGCCATGTGTGTTACCATGATAGTGTTTCGTGTTTTTTGATGGTGCTTTGTGTATACACCTTTTGCATATTAGCATATACAACTTTTATCTTTACCACCGGCATTATTATGGTGGTTGTATATCTTAAGGGTATAACGCTAGTTTAATAGTAGTTTAGTCTTCTTGAATTTACTGGTCTACATTCAAAAGTGCTTGTTTGTAAATAATCGTATGTACAGTTTTTCTGTTGTTGTTTTTTGTTTGTTTGTTTTGTTTTTTTACTAAATTATTCTGCTGCCAAGTAGTACAGATTTTTTACAGTCTGCAGTGATTCTAGTGATGCAGACAAACCCAGGTCATTCACCCATCAGCAAGCCAACGGCAAGCACCTTCACATACCAACACCTTTCCATTCTCTAAGAGCCTTTTATATAACAGTTCATCCAGCTGAGTTCAGTGAAATCAAATGCAAACGTAGTGCACAGGAGACACTCAGTGCTCTGCTTCTCTATTGTAATGGACCCTGGTGAAGAGTCAAACTTAAAAGGACAGGTCTGCAGAAATTCAGTAATTTCCCTCACAATAGGATGTCATCAGCCTCTCTTCCCTTTGAGATGCTAATTCAAACGCTGAGACGTGTTTGACGCCCAGAACCCCATAAGTGACTATTAATCAAAAAGCACTTGAGGGCTGTGATCCACTGTCTCAACTGTCCACACTCCTGTGATAATTAAATTAGCACCAACCATGGGATTTTACCCTGTGCTCAACATCTTCAAAAAAAATTTAATAAATATAACAGTTTTGCTTAGCAAACGTCTGCCATTTAAATTACAGCTCTCAGAATTTAAAGCCAGTCAATATGCTTTTCAGGAAAATGGCTTAAAGAGCATTGCATTTAGCAAATTAGCATAAAGCAACTTGCTTGTACCTCACTAAGGCTGATAAAATGCAGAAGTTTGTGAAAAGTGTATATAGAGACTCCTTTAGTGTAATTTTATTGTAAACAGAAGATGTCATTGCACTAGCAAAAGCAGCAGCATTAGCATTAGCGTCATTTAAACCAATAATGGGTGAGTGATTCTAACATTCACAAAGTCAAATATCAGTCCTATTTCAAGTCTTCCATCACTCTCTAGAGAATAATTCAGTCTAGACATACCCCCAGCCCCTCCACCCACACACACACACACACACACACACACACACACACACACACACACACACACACACACACACACACACACACACACACACACACACACACAAAGTAAACTAGAACCAGGATGAGTGTTGTTCTGCATTATCACCATTGATTAAAATAAGCCCCTGCTCTCTTCCCAGTTTACAGCTGAGGTCCCGGTCTGGGTTTTATGAAGTGCTAGCTACTTCATTTCATTATGGTAACTGGGTTACATTAGTTGTGCACAGCTGTAGGCAGAGGATAAATCCATCTGTATGCCAGTTTCATTTTCTCTCTTCTCAGCCCCAGGCGTATACAACATCTCCTCATCCGCTCACACACTGCATGCGCTGCCTTCTCCACTTTCTTCACCTCACCTTCAGCTCTAAGAGTAAAATATAACAGCCATATCATGCATGAGACCCATGAGGACTGTGTTCTCATAAAAAGCACACTAAAGCATCCTGTAACAAATGCCAAGACTGATTACATTCGATTTCATGCATGTTTCCAGTGAAGGTGCTTTAACGGGTCTAATTGAGAATATTGAGTATCTGCTTCCATTAGTTTGCCATCGAAGAATTAGTTTACTTTCGACTGCACGCATAAAGTTAAAATTTAAAATTAAGCAAATTTCCTGTCTTGAAAGAACATTAATAGCCTTGCAAGAATGAATACACATTCAGTTTAGGAAGTGCACAACTCACATGTCTCCAAGATATTCAAGGTATTTCAAATATGTTGAATATTTAAAAAAAAAAACTGGTACAAAAAAGATGGTTTCTTTTCTCATTTATTTTCTCTGCAAGGTGTGTTAATTCAGACTTTAAACAAGAAAAGTAAACAGTCACAGCTAAAAGACGTCAGGCAAAGAAGAGTGATTGTTTAATTTTGATGCATTTGTGTCCATACGTCTTGCCTGTAACTATGCTCTGCTAAACCGCAACTAATCTGAGCCTAATGAGCTCACCTTTGACCCCATCACACTTGCCAGTCTGCTCTGTTGTCTGAACACAAAGTGGCCTTTACCCTTGACCAACCCTTTGCCTAAGCACTCCTGACCTGACAAATGCATCAACAAAAACATACACATCCAGAGCTAATAACTCACATTGAAGTACAACAATACCATATGCTTAAACAATACGCCATAAGTTACAACTGAAGTGTTGAGGGCGATTAAAGGTGAAGTGTAAACCTTTCTACAAAAGCTTTGCTAAAACAGATAGTCCTGGGCCCAAACTCGATGCCCTGCTATTAATGTTTTAAAAGCATAATAGAGCCACAGTTTTGTTTTTTTTACAGTATCTCTTTATGGACAGGATAAAGTATTTAAACAACAAATGACAAAAAAATACTTAAAAAAAATGCATGCACATCCTTACTTCAGATTTTCTAATGCTAACCTCTTTTCAATACTAAAAGTGGCCTCTCCAGAATCTAAACAATGACCTAACAGTTTTCCTGTCACTAATGACTCGACACGAGCCAACACAATCACACAGACCGTTTCTAATGGTTACCTATTTACATTACACATATAGAGAAATATCTGTCTAAATATCAGTCTAACACTGGATGTGCAAACAACCAAAAAAAAATGCACCAAAAAGTATTTAGACATTTAATTGATAATTAAAAACGTCTGCATCTTAATTAACCGATGTAAAAGATCAAACCAAGTGTCATTAAATGCAATGCAAGAGACGTTTCAAGATGTAATTTAATTGTTGAAAATAATTTTACATTAACTTTTACTTAACAATCAACTTTGATGCTTGTTATATATACTGATAAGTAGCTCAGTATTTTCACATTGCACCAGATAATTGATCAGACAGTGTCCAGATACTTTTTCTGTCTTTTTACTTTTTAACGAGGCTCTTATGCTCTCCGTATCTGATTTTCTTTGATGAAACATTTTACAATTTAAAAGAACCCGTGTTCCTTGAACTGTGTAATTCATTTCTGCTGAACTGTGAACTTTAGTACATCTAATGTTTTAACTTCAGAAACAGCAAGCTTATTTTTAAGTGTGTTTGTGTGTTATAATTAGTAATAATTGCAGTAATTAGTAATAATCCATTTTTAAATGAGACTTCGAAAACCAAACACTTTTTAGGGCCGCTGCACACAGTCAGACTCAAGCAGTGGTGTCAGCCACGTTTGCAGTCCAAATTAAATAGCACTTAGGACCTGGCATTGTTTTCTTTAATCTTCATTTCCTTGAGGCCGGGCACCGAGTGGATGTGCGCAGCGCTGAGAGAGTGTTTGGTTTGTGATGATGTCATGGTTGTCATGGAAGGAGCTCTCTCTCTTTCTCAAATTACAACACAAACCTCTCTGTGGGAAAGTGAGGGTCGTGTTCTCAAGAACCAAGCTGCCCTTACAATGGCCAAAGTGAGTCTGTTCCTGCTTTTGTGCGCGGCCAAACACTAGCCACTTTTAGTTTATCTGGGACATGCTGGCACACAGGAAACCTGACTAAATGTTCCCCAAAAATGCCGCCCGTTAGATGGGCCGACAAAGCAACACCCAACGGTGATCTTTAATCTAAAAAAAGCACCAACCTGCCACTTAACAGAAATGATTTGAAAATGGGGTCCGGCGTAAAGTGCTGAACAATGTAACAGGCTTTCTGCTGTTTCCAGATGCGGTGCTGTTGTGTCTGCCGAGAGCATTAATCACAGTGCGGACTGAGTGATGGCACTTGGCTGTGGCTCTGTGCAACGTTTGGCTGCTGTAAGGAGAATTCGGAGCAGGGATGAAAGGCCTCTCTGTATTTAGAGTCGGGACTGCTGGGTGCGTGCCAAGCTGCAATCGGCTCATTTTCTGTAAGGAACAAAAGCTCAGTGCTGCCTTTATGGCACCAAACAAAAACACAGGTCTCTGAGAGAAGCGTCCATTTAGGATGCGCGCTGTGAAGTGCTGGTGTACCAAGCCCAACTGTACACAGACCAACCCTGGTCTCGAAAACCTGAGGATCAGTCGAGGTGGTTGACACACAACAGTGCCATACAAGCTTTTAAAAGCAGACTTTGCAGACTGGTTTTGGCAAGACACGCAAACAGCACTGCACTGCTGGTATCCACACGAGCAAAGACAGCACTGTTTTTAAACAATCCATCATCGCATCGCTGAAAATAGCTTGAATATTGAGGTTAGTAAATCTGTCTTGGCGGCACTGTATACACAATGTGTCCATGTGGGGATTCTGCACATTCATAACAATCACTGCAAAAGAAATTAGATTGAAAACAGGACTGTGCTCTGGATGAATGAATTTCATTAAAATGTTTCACTGATGACTGAATGTTCCCAGCTTGAGGGTGAATTTTCCCCCAAAGAAAGAGAAAGGATCGGGAAGTTTCCTTTCACTGGTTTGAATAAAATGCTATGTATTAGCGTATCAAATGTAATGGACTGTTGAGATAGATAGATAGATAGATAGATAGATAGATAGATAGATAGATAGATAGATAGATTTAGCTTGTTGAATAGAACACAACAAAAGTAAAAACTGATTTTTACTGATTTCCCCATAGGGAGAAATAGCCACATGTAATAGCAGAAAATAAATAGGGGTGGGGAAAAAAAAACTACATTACCCATAAAGCTGTACAGAACATTCCACCAATCAGAGGGTTCTTATTCTCAGTGGTAGCTTAATGGCAAGTCAAAATTTCAAGATAAGGAAATTCAGTGTAAGTTAATGAAATGTTTTGTTTGTTGCTTCAATAATTTAACATTACATTAATAATAAAATTGACAAACAGCCAACATATATCACGGGTACAAAATTGATAAGAACAGTGCTGTCTGTGATTTATTTCTTTGGCACTGGCCTCAAATACCACAGGGAGTTTCACCTCAGCACCCCTCACAGAGCAGAGAGAAGGAGAGAGAGAGAGAGAGAGAGAGAGAGAGAGATTTCCTATACAATGGCCAGCTTTGTTTGATACCTTCCAACAAATCCTCTGCATGATTGTCCACACTGAAGCAATTAAACAACAGGGGAAAAAGGAAGTCTAGATATCAACTCATACTCACTTACATAACTTTGCAACACAAAACCCTGAGCAGCTCTGCATGACATTTAACACTTGGGATGACGCATAAAAGAACAAATTTTTTCCTCCCTGAGTCAGTAATGGCCAACAGGGAAGCGGCTGCTCCTCAGCCGGGGACTTTGCTGAAACAGACTAAACAGTCTGACTGACTGTCAACAACAATCAGAGCAGAGCAAGAAGGCCAAAACACAAGTACAGCGCTCGAGACGATTTGCCCTCTCAGTGCTGCTGGTTAGATCAGCAGGGGCTTAAAGTCGCCCTCCTAATGCTTTAGTCGAAACAGACGCCAGTGTTCGGCAGTCCATTTATGGCTTGTTTGTCAATTTCAGCTGACAAACTATTATTATTTTTATGCATTTTTGGGCAAATTTACATCAGTTCCATTATTTTCATGGTTCACATCTGTGTATGTGAATACTTGTTATTCACACAATAATATTGCATAGAGACATGTATGTGACACAGGATACATCTCAGCAGGTAACTGACTTTAACTACTGTAGTTATGTATTTTGCTTTAAAAAAAAAAAAAGACTGACAATATTTCAAACTAAAATAACGGCATTTAAAACCACACTACTGTTTAAAAGTTCGAGGTCAGTAATATTTTTTGAAAGAAGTATCAAAAGTGAGAGTAAAACATTTTACATTTTACAAAAGGTTTCTATTTCTAATAAATGCTATTTATTTGAAACTATTTTTCAAATAGTATTTATTTACTTTTAAACTTTCTAGCTATTAACAAATCTTGAAAAAATGCATGATATTTCCCACAAAAATATTAAGCAGCACAACTGTTTTCAACATTGATAATAAGAAGAAATGTTTCTTGAGCAGCAAATCGGCATATTAGAATCATTTCTGAAAGACTGGAATAACGATTCTGAAAATGCTGTTCTCCATTACATTCTAAAATCTATTTATATAAAAAAATAATTACGTTAAAATGTAATAATATCTCATAATTTTACTGTTTTAGCATATTCTTGATGAAATAAATGCATAAGAGGATATTTTTAAAAAAAATAATAATAATAAATCAAATTCATTGACAGCACCAAAAGTTTTGTATATAGTATCTTAGTCGAATGCATAATTAACTTTACAATTAAATTACAAAATTCCCTGAAAAAATAAACACCATTCACAACAAGAATGAATGCATGCCATACTCACACAGCTCTGTATAATTTAATCTGAAGCTAATCACCCAATGAGCGCATGCTTCTCCACCCACCTCCCATAAGAGATAATAACCACTAGGTCTAATAACTCTCAAGCTCTCCACTTACTGCATTACAGCCTCCAAACAACATCACATTCTCGACCCCAGCCTATTGTTTCAGTGCATCCTCATCCGACTGCTCAAACCGCACACGCGATACAGTAAAATACAGCACGAGTAACGCAACTAAGCAAATTATCTTTATAATATAGGTCGCAACGAACAAGACCGGAGCATGTAATAACCCCAAACGATCCCGCGAGGTTAAACAAAAGGGCTTTTTGTCCATTTCAAAAGAGTCTGAGCGCGAGCGTGCCGTCAGAGCCTAACAGCAAACCCGCTGTTACTGCGCCACGCTTTCCATTTCAATGACAGCATAACAATATTTACACGGGGGCTCTGTGTACACACCACGCATGACAATGACTTCGCTGTGGAGAAGCACAAATGAATGGATGCGAGTGTCAGGCAACTTACCCAAGTGTCTGCCGCACATGATCAGAGTCAGGCTCGTTCACAGACGCCGCTCCGGCGACACACGCGTGCTGCTGACACATACACTTAAACAAGCTGCCTGATGACAGGTGATGAGGGACACGGCGGGTTTGTTGCCTTTATGATTACGAACCATGTCTTTCTCTACCCCTTTTTGATTCACGCGTCACACGCGGCGCCGAGCGGCGGTCCACGCTGTCACGTGAAGGAAAGGGTCACGTGACAAACCCAGGTTCCCCGGGCTAGGAATACCTGGGGGGATACAGGGAGACCGTGGGAGGGAGAGAAAACAGGGGAACACCAGGGGGCACCGTTTTCTGGTTCCTATTCGATGCTCTCAGCCTCTCGGTGCAGGTGGCATCGCGCATGCAAATCAAAATGAAAGAGGGCGAAAGAAAGGAGCTGCGCGGAGAGAAAGAACCCTGGCGTGAGAGAGCAAGAACACTGCAGAAATGCCTCTGAGTTTCAATGAATATTTATCAGCTGTGCCGATCTCCCCCACCACCCCAACACCCAGCCTCTTGGAACGGAGCCTAATTCGTTTGAATGCTCGCCTTTGTTAACAGCTAAATCAGCAGGGCCCTTCGCCGCTCCTGAGCTGCGCCGCGTCAGACATGCAGCGGATACCTTGCGAACAGTCCCCGCGCGAGCTCGCTTTGCTTCAGGGTGACAGAACCTCCATTGTGTAAACGCACATAGGCACTTCTCCACACTGTGATGCGCCCAACTAACAGCTCTGACGCTCTGCTCTTCCTCTTGATGGGCATCGATCTGCAGCGAAAAGCGCAGCTGAGGCTGGAAGTCGATAAGAGTCACATTCCACTGTTAAAATGATGTATTATTTGTATAATAAACAATTATTATACAATTTCGTAATCTAAATTCTGGCAAATAAAATAAAATACACCCAACATCCTAGTTTTCCTCATTTGTGATAAACAAACAAACAAAAATTGCGAATTGCGTGTGATTGTCACAGGCATTTTGAGGGGCATGTGCTGCATTTTAAAATCTAAGATTTCACAGTGATCTGATTCTGTGATGTTGTTTTTTTAATTACTACAACATTACTTTAGTACCATGTTTTACCTCGTTTATACGTTTGAAGATGATCAGCTAGATGATCATTATGAAATCATTATAGACGAAAATGAGCTAGCTGGCAAGTACATGCATATTTAGGGTGACCGTATGTGCAGTTTTCCCAGGACGTGCGTCCTTGCCAGGATTTCTGTATTGTTTAAAAGTGTTTTGAAAAAGTAAGGCACCGACGTCATACACCGATCAGTCTGCATTCAAACAAAGGCAAAACCTATCTAACCTATCTATTAGGCAATATAGAAATCCTGGCCAGGACGCGTCCTGGGAAAATGGCATGTATGGTCCACCTTATACATATTAATAGTGTAAACGTTAACCATCAAAGAAGAAATACATGTATGTCACTTAGTAGGTGACGAGGATATGACTATGGCAAATGCTAGCCCTCTCTCTCGGGTCTCACCTGTCTCAGACCTCAAATACATGAAACATTAACCTTTTTAAGACATTGTGATTCTTGCGTAAAGAAAACGCAGTACTTATTCAAAAATCACGTTATTTTTATTATTGCGAGACTTTGCAGGGTTGCTAGGACTTCTCAGCAAAACCAGCCCAATTGCTACTCGTTTCGAGGGGTCCCCCATCAAAATTTGCATTACCGAGGGCGGATAAAATGTACGTTTTTGTGGGGTTTCCATGGTAAATTCGCCTTCCAGGGGCTAAATATCACATTAGGTCTCTTCAACTCGTGTGCATGAAAACATACCACGGACTTGGCAACACTGCGTTTTGTGGCACTTCAGTTCATTTTGTCAAGATAAAGGGGATGGAGTTATGAGGTTTACTGACAGTTTGAGTGGATTCAACAAGGTTTTAGTCATAATCTCTATTTAATACGCTCGTTGGCTAAAGATAGAAGATGGAAAATAGAGACAGATGCAAAGAGTGATTAATAGCATTGGAGTGTAAGGGGAAAAGGGCATGCGGCCTGCACAGGTTGAGCCTTATCTGAGCCCGTGCCTGGTAAAGCCGGTCCTGCGATCTCCATCACATGCTTTCAGAAGCAGCGCATTTAATACACCATAGAGCCGTAGAGCACTAACAAGCTACACAATATCACATTCATAATCAGATGAAACGCATTCGATTGAGTAGCTTGTCAGTGCATGTATTTTTATTAATGCCATTTATGTTTTTGTCAATACAACCACGCAGAGCCAGCCCAAGCTATAAGCGAACTAAGCGGCCGCTTAGGGCCCCGTGGCCACAAGAGGGCCCTTCAAGCCTAGCCTACATAAAATTCTTTTATATTTTATTTATTTAATTCGTGATATATTATGTTAATGGGTTCATCAACATCAGCAAGTAGACATTTTAATGTAATATAACATTTACTTGATTAAAGTTTTTGTCTTCTGAATAAAAAGTTTCCTGGGTATATAATTTGGTAATAAAAATACGCTTCTATTTCCTAAACTAATAACAGCTTATTATTTACCTTAGCTCACCTTTTGGTTGCTATTATATTCCAATATCATTATGCCTCAATTAGCTAGATATAGATCAAGAGTCTGCTGTTTAATACTTAGAATAAAAACAATATAGCCTTTAATAAAAGTACAACTTTGATTAATATTTATGTTCCGTAAATGCATTGTCTGTAATTAGAATATATATTAACGTCTACAAATGTAATAATATTTCACAATATTTCACTGTATATTTAATCAACGCTTTCTTGGTAAGCATAAGATGCTATTTTATAGGAAACTAAAATTAAACATTAAAATTTAAATGCTACAAATTTAAACTGCTTAAAATATGTCTGTTTTAAAAAAAGGAAAAATATACAGTGTTGAGGTGAATTGTAAAATTAGTTAAGTTGAGAAAAAATTAAAAAATATAAAATATTCACTCTTCTTATATACAACATATAACCAACAAATCTATGCATATTTCTTTATTTCTTTGAGAGTGACATTCCTATGCATTACAACAAAAAGACTGGGGTGAAAGAATACAATGTCATTTTTAAAAACATTTAAAACCTCTTTTGCATTTCAGTTAATATATGACAGGGACATATTCGCTTCAGCTTTTATTAAATTCATCGAACGGATGCCCTTTCGATCACACTTCCCATCACTGTTTGCCTCTCAAAATAAAATTAGCAGTAGTGGAATGTTAAGCTTGCACAAACCTCTCAACATCAGAACCAGCTATGAAACCAACCAGACACACATGGTGAGGCAGACGATGTCTCGTTCCTTCACAAAGCTCATTGATATTCTGTGCACAGCTCTGGTCAAAGGCGGGGCCAGGCAGCAGCGCTGGCATACAAGAGATGCAATCAGCGCCTCTCACCACTGCAAGCACAGAAACAGCCAGCAGCACCTCCAATATTACTAAAACAACCGCACACATATTAGTGCTTTGTGGCCTGGTATGAACCTATGCACGGACTGGGGTGACATCCAGCACTCGTTTAGTACCACAACGCCAGTCAAAGCAGCGCTATACTATAGCGTAAACAGAAAAGAAGATAAAATGGCAATTTGCTAGAGATGATTTAGAAATCTCTCTGATGCACCCTTCCAACTCTGTGTCCCGCGTTTAGACACATCAGGCAGAAGAGTTTTGTTCTTTGCATCTTTACAGTTTGTACTGGGGTGTTATTTTCTAAAACGAGAAAAAACGTAAAATTAGACCATATGATATCAAGTCTTTTGAAACCAAACAATACATTTTCATGAGCACGAGTCCAGTAGTCACAATAAGATAACCTTCCCTTCCTCTGAAGCGCTGAAATGTCATGTTCATTTGAAACAACAGGGAGAGAAAATAACTAAATGAAAAAAAAAGAAAATTCTGAATCAACAAGAAAAAAAAAACATGAAATATATTTTTTGTATTAAAAAAAAAAAATGCTGTACCTTTTGCTACATAGTACTATAAAGGTGAATTGTAAAATTGACTAACTTTTCTTAAATAAAGGCAAAAAATATACACTTTTCTTAAATATAAACTTTTTATTTTGATGTCAGGTAAAACAACAACAACAACAAAAAACACTTTTACGGACTGACACTCCACAACGTATTACAATTCAGTCATGTTCTGTTTGAAAAACGAGCCCAATTACAGATGTCCTTGACAGCATGCATTAGGACTATGTCACATTAGTGACTAGAATAACAATTCTTACCTTCAGGGGGATTTGTGGAATAACTTACTTGAAATCAGTAAACTCAGCTGACATCAAGTCTTTAAATTATGTTGAAACAGTTGCCCCAATTCATAGTCAGCTTTCTGTAATAATTAGCTGCATTACATTAAAAGTAGTTTAACCATGAAACAATTGTTTGCTGGATTCAGAAACTAAAAAAAACATTCTATATTAAATCAATCCCGCATACATTTTTGGCTCTTGTGAGGGTTAAATCGAAAACGTGATGAAGACAGAGTTGCTGCCAGTATGTGAAATATTTTAAGCATCTGACAGACCAAACATATGGAGGCTACCAGAACGCTGTTGGCACTGAATCTGTGTGTCTGTGCCAGGTGAGTGGAGAGCCCTGCAGAGCTCTACGGCCAGACCAGACACACTCATTAAAGGAGCTGCCGTATTGCGAGTCATGTGAATCACCAGCTCTTGTGAACCTCCATGTTTGCCAGAGGATGTTCTGGCACGGTCATGCACAATACAGACCGACTTTGGCTCTTGAAGCGGTGCTGATGCGGTAAATGGAGGGGCAAGATGCAGGTATCCGATTGGCAGAGGCACAAAAACTGATGAATGAATCAATCGCGAGAAAAATGAAAACGCACGAGGCAACGCAAGCAAGGCGGCATCACCCCGCGAGCATCCTCAAAGCGTTCCATCTTCAAAGACAAGATTGCCTTGAAAATACACGCAAAGATACATATTCACCAGAGATGTCCTGACAAGAGAGTAATGGAAAACAGAAGCATGCACCTTTAGAAAACCTACCAATTGCTGAAGACCAGACACAACAAATAAGCGTCACCATTAGCTTAAACAAGACAGATCTGCATATGCTTGATTTTAATGAGGCAGACTTGGCATGGAGCCTGGGCGCACTAACAAACAAGACTTAGAAGGGGGTGAAAACACAGATCAGTGACAAAAAGAAATACATAAAAAAATACAAAATGATCTTATGGATGGCACTGTATATAGATAAAGCTTTAATATCTAACATTGTTATTATTTACGTGATGACTGCGTTAATATATAATTGGACGGACATAATCATTAGGCTGTCCTTTTAGCAGCATCTCTGTTTACTGATTCCATTATGAAGCGTCAAGCCAGTGAACCTCTGGCATAGGCAAAAAATAAACTATGTATTTAATTCCTCGCATAATGCCAAATCCTGGACAACCTTTAAGTACAACTAGAAATACAACATCTGCAACATTAGTAAACGGGCAAAGTTGTCCTGTGTTCTTGCATCTCACACCGTACTATCCGTACTAAATGCGTTTTTAACACTCTTGTATGCAAAGAGTAATGGGCCCATATCCATTCCCAGCCTTCTTTTCCTCTGAATGTGTCTGTCTACAAGCATAAGGGTGGATGGTTTTGCCCTTACCTGGCATCCAGCAGAAAGGACTCCCAGAGCGCAGTGTATGGCAGCAGGTTTTAGCAGACTAGCGCACTCAGCACACCGAAAGCAGTGCCAGACATGGCGGCAGGGGGAGACTGGAGGAAACTGGAAGCAACAGCATGAGGGGGCAAACCCTCTTGTGAGGACACACACAGGACATATAACAAGCTAGTGCCAACCATTAACACTGTGCCAGCTCACCAAAGGAATGCTCTCTTTCAGCTCACTAGCAGCTGATGGATTTTTGTGATCGTGTTTGCTTTGTTTTAATTAACACAATATACTTTTACATTTAATCATTTAGCAGACGCTTTTATCGAAAGCGACTTACAAATGGGGAGAACAACAGAAGCAATTAGACCAAGGACAGGACACATAGCAAGAGGTTTGTTTGTTTTTGAATAGAATAGAATAGAATAGAATAGAATAGAATAGAATAGAATAGAATAGAATAGGGTCACAAAACCAGCCATATCATCATAAAGCTGAATAAATAAGTTGTATGGTTTGTTTAGGATATAGGACGATATTTGTCCTAGATATATTTTAATTTGAGGGTTCAAAATATAAAAATAAAAAAAAATCAGTATTGACAAAATCTTCTTTTTAAGTTGACCGAACAAAGTTCTTAGCAATGCATATTACAAATCACAAGATTTATTTAAAAATATATATATATATTTACAATAGGACATTCACAAAATATGATCTTTAATTATAATCCTACTTTTTTTTTGCATACAATAAAATGAATTTCAAAATGTTAATTATTTTGACCCATACAATGTATTTTTCGCTATTGCTTCAAAATATACCCGTGCTACTTATGATTGGTTTTGTGGTCCAGGGTCACATGACGATTTGCTGAAATATAAAATGTTTAGTCTTTTGCATTTAAAATGTTGCAGTTCTTCAGGAAGTATTTTGGATTTTGGATAACTGGCCTTATACGAGAGAGCGCAGGCATCAAAGAAGAATCAATAATAAAACATAAGTCAATAATAACATCAATATGGCTCTGTTGTTGTCAACCTGTAGAGCGCCACCTTTGCTTCATTAATTCGGCTAACTCAGAACGCACCTTTTGCCTTGAATATTTATAGGGCAAATAAAAAAAACCTTAAATAACCTTAAATACTTGACTTTGCACTCTGAACTTCTCGAGATGCTGTTTCAGTGATTTCATATTCATCCAGTTTCCTGGATAAATAACGTTGAACGCCCTCTTGTGGTCATGTAGTATAAAGGAAACGGGGTGAGGGGGAACTGCTCCGTAGGAACGATGAGGAACGGTGTCATCAAATTTATTTACCATCTGGGTTAAAATAATTCATCCAGTGGGAACTGTTTTGTTTATTTATTTCGAGGTAAGCCTTAAACAAACTGTTTTTTACTACATTTAACATCACTAAACATTCTAGTGGGCGTAGGCCTATATTAAATGCTGCAGTAATAGTAAATGCAACTCTCCAATACAGACAAACTAGGCTTGTTGCATGTCGTTTTTTTTTTTTTTTTTATGAATACAAATATATGACTTCAAGTGTCTGACAAAGGAAACGCAACCATTATGTTTACAGTTCAATGGGTATTTTACATAAAGGTTACAGAAATCTATAGATCTTAATGATATTTTATGCTGGTAATGGTTTAATAACTTGTTACATTTTCTATTTTTAATTGTTTTACTTTCTATTCCTGTTTAGAATCGGTCGTTGCTTAATCAGTAGGCTGTAGCAGCTGTGTAACAGCTAGTTGTTGGTATTAAACAGGAAAAAGTTTTCATTCCAGAGAACACTTGTCGGCTTATTGAAAGAAATGCGTGGATCTACTAAAATCAATGTAGGATAAGGTCGTTTCTGTAATTCAAAGGACACTGACCCTGGTATCCAAGGTATGTACTTTAATAGTGCTAGCTGGCATTGTATTCCACTCTTTGACAACGTTTAACCTTTATATTTTAATACAGATTATTTCAGGAAATAATTAGAATGATGACATTCCCTCTAATACAGGCCTGTCTGAAGAAGCCTCACAGAAATTGAGAAGATGCACTTCTTTTGTGTAGAACTTGTTTTCCTGGTCTCAAATTTTGAAATTGTTAAGTCAAATAGCCAAGTAACTACAAAAACGAACAAAAAAAACCTATTACACCTCACGCCAGACTTTTTCTTACAAATTAAAGTTTAGGTACAGTAAGGCACTTAAAGTTAATTGGTCTTGGCAATAGAAAGGTTTTAAAAGAAACAGCCACATTTGCAAGAATAGTCAAATCAGCTTGAATCGTTAAAGATTCAAAAAAAGAATATGCCTCAGATGGTATAGCATTGTAAAAAAAAAAAAAAAAAAAAAAAAAAAAAAAAAAAAAAAACCCAACCACTTACAATTAAATATTAAACCTAAAGACTAACAGAAACATTGGTACTGATGAATTTGATGTACAATGAAGAACTAGAAAGAGTCAGCTATGGTTCCGAAGTATTTTTTATTACCAAGGCATGAAAATAAACAACAGAGACCGTTTATATTTCCTGAAAAAAATTTATTACCCTCAAAACATATGCAATTCCATTTCAGCAGATAATTTAAATTACTCTTATGAAGGTGAATTAGAATAAAACGAAAGAGTAGAGGAAATATTCACAGTGCAAAAACATACACTTTGTAAATCAGCTTGCCCCCAATGGCTGGATGCCACTCTGTTACCTCTGTAACAATATTATCATACTGTCATAATGATGTGTCTCTCTCCAAATTAAACGTACAAGAGATGAGGTACAAAAGGGCTTTTGCAATCCTTTGCAAATTTTGCAAATCTGCAGTCACATTCACATTTCTAAAGTGCTTCCTCTACAGTTGCCTTAACGCAAAACCATGATGTAATCTGCAACAGTTTTAAATGAGAACCAAAAATTTTTGAAAACTCAGAACCCAAAATAAAATAAAATGTATCATTTAAGTAACTACTCTCTAGCACTGATGGGAGAGGTTAGCGTGGTCCAAAAAAAAAAAAAAGTTAACCATTGAAGAAAAACAAAAACAAATCCCGAAAACAATGCAATCTGAACATTAATTAAACTTCTCTGCAGAACAGTATTTTTTATTTTTCCCAATGCTGCTTAAAGATGCATAAATCAAACAAATGGTTAAACCTAAAATGAATTAAACAGATACTTTTGCCTTGTGTTCGTCTCTCTCGCTCTCATCTTTGTCATCTTTGTCTTTGTCCTTGCTCTTTTTAGACTTCTTTTTCTTATGTTTGTGTTTCTGTCCTTTGAGCTCTGATTCAGACTCATTGCTCGTATGTTTCTTATGCTTTTTGTGTTTTTTGTGCTTCTTGTGTTTCTTCTTTTCCTTCTTCTCCTTTTTGTCCTTTTTCTTCTTTTTGCTGTCTTGACTGCCGGGAGAGCTGGGGCTGCTGCTGTGTCCGTGGCTGCCAGATGGGCTTGGACTCTGGCTGCCGCTGCTGTCCCTGTCTCGCCCTCTCTGCTCCGTTTTGCTCTCAATGTCTGAGGTCTCGCTGTCGCTTTCGCTGTAATCAGGGACAAACGCAGCCTCGTCTGTTTCCCGTGCTAAATCTGAAGACAGTCTCGTGGACCGCGCTGATGGGATTTTGATGTGGTCGCCATACGCGCCACCTTTCTCGGCATCAGTCCTAGGCTCTGGAGTCAAAGCTCTATGAGGAGTCCTGTGTTCCCGGTCTTTTGCGTTACGTACATCAGAATGCCTAGAACCATGGCTTTCCTTACTGCACGGCCAGTCTCCTTTGTGGTCATCCAGCCCTGTTCGTTTTGGCTCTGGGGCATTCTGCGATGATGCTCTTTTATTCCTACTTGGACTTTGTGACTCCTGAGATGCTTCGAGAGACTTTCTTCCAGAGTCTGTGTGCAAGTCCTTTATCCTTTGGGGCCGGGAGAGTGATGATCTCCTCCTAATTGGATTTCTTTCTTCTTTTGATCTAGTGCCTAAATGGTCTCTTGTATCATCTCTATGCTCTGTTTTTCTACTGGGGACGCCTGTAGTGGTCTCCCTTCCTGCTGGTTTTCTAGAGGTAGGTTCAGGCCTGTCAGCTTGTCTATCTCTGGAGGACTGGGAAGAAGAGCTTCGTTCACTGCCATGGTCACTGCCCTTCTCCTGCGCACGCTCTCTTTCCTGGTTAGGTACACTAGGTTTTCTTTTGTCAGTTGCCTCACGGTCTGCAGTGCTATTGCGGTCTTTTTCTTTCCCTCGGTCTCGTTCTCGCTCTCTGTCTTTTTCTTTGTCAGCATCTTTCTCCTTATCACCAGATGTGGAGTCCTTGCAAGGTTTTACTTCTGCCTCTTTGGAGATTGGTGGAGCTTTATCAGCATTTGGAGACTCCTTGCCAGCTGATTTCAGTGCAGTGCTCTCTCCTGAAGGAGCAGAGCTGGATGTGTTGATGCTGCTTGTTCTGTTGGCAGCCTTGGACTCATCGTCCTCCGAGTCATAGTCCTCCTTCTCCCACTTGGAACGGGGTACCTGGATCATGACAATTTCATCCTCAGCAGGGGTGGAGCTGTCATTGGTATATTCCTCCAGGGTCTTCACCACAGTCTTCTTTAGGTCAAGCTTGTCTTCATACTTTTTGATGGGGCTTCCACCTGTAGAACTGGTGCTATCAAACACAATAAATATGAATAAGTTGATAGTACAGATTAAAAGAAAATACAAGTTGCAAAGTACTTTTATTTAAAATCATCTCACCTGGTGTAATCAACCAATATGGACCCTGACCCATCAGGAGCATGAACCTTCCTCCTCAATTTTCCTCTAGACTTGTCCAATCTGCCCTTTCCCATGACATGAGGAGAGTCCTCAGCTGAAAGTGGTCGATCAATGCTAGATATTCTTTTGCCAATTTCCCTGTTGATTTTAATCTTTCTTATAGGCTCTGGTTTAATGTCCATCAGAGATGGAATAGCTACTTTCTCCTTTTCAACTGGCTTTTCGCTATCCAGTCTAGGTTTAAGTTTTGGAGAGCTTTTAGCTACTTCAACTTCTATTTTTGCTACTTTTAGTGGAGGAACATCTAGGTCTTTTGCAGGGGGCTTGTCATCTTTTCGTTTCTTTTTGTCTTGTTTAGTATCAACTGTCTTTGCAGGCATCTTTTCCTCAGTTTTCACAGGCTTCTCTGGCTCTTTTTTGGGGAACTTGGCATCTTTAATAGGAATTTTATCTGGCTTTACAGGGTCTTTTACCAATTCTTTCTTGCTTTTGAGCTCATCTTTAATGGGCTTTACTTCCTGATGGTGTTTGATGGGCCTGGACTGCATCAGCTTGCGTGGGAGCATGAGTTTGGACTCTGAAGATTGAGGTTTGCTTGGTTCAGATTTGTGGGATGGTTCGTCTTTGACCCTCTTAATGGCTGGTTCGGTGGGAGCCACTTTGTCTCGTGGCACATCAGATTCTTTCTCTCTAGCAGGTTTTGACATCTTTCCCGATGCTTCCTTCTTCTGCCCACTGTTTTCAGACTTTCTTTTAACTTTGTCCGTTTTGCTTTTTGACTTCTCTTTCTTCTCCTTCACAGGAGTAGTTTTGTAGGGCACAGTAGAGCTATCCATGGGTTCATCCCTGACAGGTGTGGCATCATCACGACTTGAATTCATCAGCATAGAATCCTCTTTACGGTCATCTTTCCTGGATTCATCCATAGAGTCAGAGTGACTGAAGGGGTCACCATCTTCTCTCTTCTTTTTGCGATGTTTTTTATGCTTCATAGACTTAGGGTCTGCAGCAGTGCTACCACCAGGTTCTCGGTCCTTAACAGGTTTCAAAAACTCTTTGTTAAGCCCTCTTCCTGCTCCAGTGGTGTTAACATGAAGGTGTCCATACTTCTCAGCACACTTCTCTTGGTATGTCATGCCACCTCTGCTTCTTGATGGGACGCCGTGGCTCTGAGGTGGTGGCGGATAATCCTCCCGACGTCCTCTGCTATAAGGAGAGTTTTCTCTTGGTCTAGGAGGTGCAAAACGCTCAGGGGTATATTGGTCTCTGTTGCCTGGAGCACGGCCTCGCATTTGACTACTTGGTGGGTTGTTGTAGCTCTTGAAGTATTTATCGTACCACTCCCTGTACTCTCTTTCCCACTCTCGATATCGCTCTCTCTCATAGGGGTCACTTTGGTCTATGTTGCGGCCATAATATTCCTTAGGATCATACGGAGGTAGCTCTCTGTACCTTCCTGCATATTTGCGCTCACCCTCGATTTGAGATGGGGGTGGAAGTTTCTTGTTGGGACTGTGATTCCTATATAGTGGGGATCTAGAGCGGGAACGATAGATCCCACTTCCCATTCCACTTATCTCCCGACCCCTATATGATGGTGACCTACTGCGGGAGCGATGGTATGTTGGAGTGCGTGACCTAGATCGATAGCTACGGCTTCGACCTCGGCCCCTGCGGGAGTATGGTGAGCGAGAGTAGGAGCGTGATCGAGAACGGGAGCGTGAGTGGGATCTTGACCGAGATCGGGAAACTGACCGAGAGTAGGAGCGTGGTGATCTGGACCTAGAGCGGGACTTGGAATATGAATATGATGAGCCACTGTAGGAGGAATCCCTATAAGGAGATTTTGACCTGCAGAAGAAGAGAGACAGTTTAGATGATGGCAAAAGTTGCCCCTCAAAAATGACATCTTGGTGGTGGACACCTGTCCATTTTCCAAACCTAGAGTAAGATCGCCTTCTCTCCTTCTGGATCTTTCTGTACTCCAAAAGCTCTTTGGCAAAGTCATTAGTAAATTCCTCAAGTTTGGACTTCTTCTCCCTGGTAACGAATCGACATTGGGAACTATTTAACAAAAGACAGGAAGAAAATAAGACTTTGCAGTTAAACCTCGGTAATTCATTACAACATACATTATGAGTTGGAAAAAAACAATGATACTGCACACAATTTTTTAATTTAGTTTAAAAGGAACTCAAACAAATTATGATGTTGACAAAAATCACTAAGTGTTAGATCTACTTACTCTTCTTTCAGCCTACGCTGCTGACGGTAAAACTCCTCCTTGGATAGAAAAGGTGTTGCTGGCATTGTAGAGATGGGGTTGGCTATAGGTGGCTGTGCACCAGGAGGCACCCATGGGGCAGTCACATTTGGTGGGACAGGTGGAAATACAGGTGGTGGAATGTTGTAGGGAGGGGGAGGCTGCTGTCCTGTAGGATACTGTATGGGATACTGCTGTGGAACACCACCAGGTGGCTGAGGCATAGGATGTGGTGGAGGAGGAAAAAGAGCAGGAGACACATACACTTGAGGGACTACAGGAGGAAGGTTTTGTACTGGAGGAGGCTGTGTTCTTGGTGGTCGTTCACTAGGAGGTCTCCCTCTACTTGAGGACCTTATAGGACAAATAAACAAGAGTGAAGAATCTGAAGAAACTTTGGAGGAACCTATGGATGAAACTGCATTCTTTTCATAATACACGTCTGGATACTTACGGATCCCATGCAGGACGACTTCCAGATGGCCTTGGTCCACCTGCCCTTGCCTGCCCTAAAAATAAATAAATAAAACCCTTCAATATTAACAATGGCCAAGTCTAAAGAAAAAGCACCTGAAATTGTGCTGATATTATCTTACCTGATCTATGCATGTGGTGCTGCTGAGGCATATTCGGCTTTCCAATTACTGGGACATGGTATCCCTAAGCAACAAACAGTATCCATATTTAATCTCAACTAATCTTGTCCATATGTTATTGCTTTATTAGTATTTGTAATTCTCTTAAATTAAACAAAATACAAAAAAAAAAAAAAAAAAAAAAAAAAAAAAAAAAAAAAGATTACTACCATTGGAATAGAAGTTGTTGGGGCAGTGGCGTCTGTTGATGGCACAACAGTAGATGCTGGGACCTCTGGTTCCCTGGGAGGCAACAATGACTCCATAAGACAAATCTAAAGCCAGTACCCCATGTTTTACCATGTTCAACCAGTGGAATCTAGAAATGGAGGAAAATGACTTACTTGGATGGTGGAGGGTCATCCTGCTTAGTAGAGTGCTGAGGAGAGTTCACCACAGGGCTATAGTTTGATGCTGCAGGTGCACTGCTACTGTTTACTGTAGAGCTGCTAGAAGAAGGTGGGGTGCTGGAAGGCTGATGAGTGCTAACAGGAGATAAAGGGGCAGGTGTGCTCTGGGGAGGGGTGCTATCAGCTGCTGAGCTTGGAATATTGGCCATTAGAGGGTCCTGCTGGCGTGAGGTTGCCAGTCTCATAGGTGGCCGCTGGGCAGGAGCCTGTGTTTGGGCTCCTTGTGCAGCTGCTTGATGAGCAGCTGCAGCTTTTCGAATCCTCTTGGTATATCCAGTTTCATTCCTAAAATTGTTCACCGCCTGGGTTGGAAAGAATATGTTGTCTTAATGTTCTACTATAAACTTAGTGAAAACACTGCTGTTTAACAAGAACAAAATAAAATTAAGATAAGGGGGTTTCTTACTTGGCGCAAGAATTTGTTTGCGATCAGTGCATCAGGAGACACATCAGATTGTTTGCAGGTTGGGCAAACATGTTCATCAGACTCCAGCAAACATGTTCGAATACCTGTGGCCAAAAGACTGTAAGATTTAAAAGGTCAAACTTTTTGTTTTTGTTTGCATAGACACTTACACTCGTCACAGTAGCTATTTCCACAGCAGGGGATAACTACAGCATCTGTCATAAGATCCTTGCAGATCAAACAGAGCAGCTCATCGGGTACCGGATCTTCTTCCTCGGAGGATGAAGACTGATTTTGGGGCAGGAACGGTGGCTTTTCTTTCTTCCCAATAGCATAGGCCTCACTAAACACAAATATCATCAGAAAGCACAATATTATTAGCACAATTGACATGTTGAGGCCACTACCCATTGTGGCTCTGAAAAAATGCAAAAGCTGAAAAATATGATACTGCAACCCAATCACCTACAGCAAGGCCAATATACTCACGCATCAATAGTAGGAATGGCATATATCCCACTGTTAGTCAGCATGACTCCCTTTCTGTTTGGATCATCAACCTCCACCATGAAACTCCGAGGAATTCCTGTACTTTTCTTTATCCGTTGAGGAGCTTCAAAACTTCGATCCTGCTAATGCACAGTTGACATTCAAGGTTACATTTCTTTTGACTAAAGCATACTAATGTTAAAAACATGTAGCCAAATTAAAAAAAAAATTCACATAAAAGCAGCTGTGGTAATGAAAACCCAATTACCCCATTTGTTGGACAGTTTCGGATATAGTGTCCAGTTTTTCCACAACGAAAGCATGTGTAATTTGGGGGAGGTGGACCAACAAGCTTCTTTGCATAACTAATAAATAGAGATGTGCATTAGAATTGACAACAAGGGTAATTTAAACGAGTCAACGTCTTGAACTGCATACTTACTGGATTGGGTCATAGTCATGGTTGGACTGAGACATCATTGCTTTTATTTTGTCTTCCTCTGATGCATTTGTTTCAGCAAGATTGGCTGTCTGTTTAACAGGCAATAATGTTTTCACATAAAAATCAATGTTGGAATGTTCAAGTGAGCCAAGAAATTTTACTGAAACCTTGTCCTGTAAGAAGCAGCTTCTTGCCTCCAGTGTGAGATCTTGAAAAATACTACATCATCAACAGTACCAACTCAGGCCTTAAAGAAAAATGGGGCAAACTTTTTATATTAACCTCAGCAAGAGAGCAGAAATATAAAATTCATAATTGAAAGACAAACTCACGTGCATGGCTTAATTCCAATTATACACATGCATCGCCAATGGTCTAAGAGGTTTTTTGCCATTTGATAAATTTTATTGCAATGTATCTTTTTGGCCATGTGTCCGATATACAGAGGCGATTTTTTACTAACAAATGCAATGCATTCATCGCATAAGACATGTACATAGAACAAATGTAATAGTTGTTGGGTATCAACCTGAAAATTAAATTTTAAATGTACCAGAATTACACTATATTGTGAAGAATTCTGACATCACAGACAAAACTATTAGCAATATAAATGAACCAATGTACGATACATAATGCTGTTTTTGTATTTAAAGACCAGTTAGAAGAGAGAAAAAAAAAACATCAGTGTGTTCTGCAGGTTTTCATCCTCAGAGTGAGGAAAAACTAAACACGAAAGATTACAACAGGATTCCAGAATGCTTAATTTTTCAGTGAGCGTTTAAAAAAAAAATAAAAAAAAAAAAAAAAAAAAAAAAAAAAAGAGAAAAAAAGTCTTGCACTTATGTGGACAAGTTTAAATGGTACTCCACTTCACACTGATAAAAAGGCGGTGAGCTTACTCTTTACAGGACAAGGCTTTCACAAAAGTATCAACAATTATACAATACACAAGCACATCAGCAACAACTCTAGATATTACATTTACCAAAAAAAAAGAAAAAAAAAGAGAAAAACACTCAGTATTGCTATTGATAAAGATGCAAAACATATTACAGTGACTATTGCACACAAACATAAGCTGGATATGACAAACCACAAGATTTTAGACTAAATAAATCGCTCACTTGTGGCTATATTATGGCTTGCCAAATCCATAACACTGAATTCAGAAATAGTAGAGTGGAGTGTATCAAGTAGTTGCAGAGTTTAAAATACCTTTGAAAGCAGGGCCAGTGAAATGGATGAAGAATCATCAATCTGTCATTGGAAAAAAAACATTAAAACAAAGAGGGGTTTCACCACTATGACAAGGCACAACTCTATCATGCCCAACAGAGAGAAATTGGACAAATGAATCTTCAACGTGAACAAACAATTGACTATACTTAAAAGTAGTCTAATTCCTAACGGACACATTAAACTTTGAGTTTAAAAACGTGAACTCTAAGCTGTAAATTAGACATTTACATTTTATCTTAAGGTCAATACCAATTACTGAATATTTCTTAGCTTTAACTCAAAATCTGGAGGAAGAAATATAGCATCATTGTTAGGTTTCACAGGTTGAGCCAATTACTAAGAAAGATGTCCAAAACCAAGAAAACCTATGGAGAGTGAACACACAGGGCCTTAAGAAAGATTTGAGCGAATTAATAACTGATGTTTTATTGTAAAACCTTGCAGTAAATCATAAAAATGCAATTTATTCATGAGAAAATAACTATAATACAACAGGCCATATAGAATATGAAATACTCATTTAAAAACTGTTCCACTAGAATTTTTCAAAACTGTCCTACAGTTTGTGCCTCATAGTGGGTCACTGCTTTTATAGGTAGTTTGGGTCTCAACATCACACAAGTACATGGGAGACAAGCAAACTACAAGTGCTATACCAAAAGTGAATAATTATGTAAATAAATAGTAAAGCATTATAGCATAGTATATGTTCAGCTTTTACATGAGTGATCCCAGGAGCTGTTTAGCAAACATCTTTAAATAAGACATCAAATAGAAAACAAGTACAAAAAAGTCACATGATTAAATATGAAAAGGCAGATTGCTGTGGGGCATTAAAGTACAACGTTCAAAAACAACAACAACAAAAAAAGTGTTGGAAAAAAAGAGTTTAGTTTTGTTAGGACAAATGACAACTGATACTTTTAGTGTAATACACCATATCAGAATGACACGTATTAGCTGAAACTACAACCTCATGTTACAAATATGCTCGAGAATCACTGAGACTTTTTTTTTTACCAATTATCACTAAAAATACAAAATCTCACTATAGTCCAAAATAAGACGTATTGTATACTACACAAGTGTTGAGTTGGTCAGGAATTTCACCAAAAGCTGTCCATACGCTCTCTTTCGTCTACCGCTTTTGCAAAAATAAGCTACAGCAAAGTAAGAGAACAATTCTTAAATATGGCTATAATAAATTTGTCCAAACAGTAGCGATACTTAAAACTCTCATTCTCTCATCAAATATTATAGTTAGGAAACTGGGTCAAGACAATTTACACAACAATTACCACTTGCTAATATGTACAAATACATATTAAATCAAGATACTTAAATTAGAAAGAATTAACAGGACCCAATTTTATGTACCGTTTTAACTAGAACGGGGAATTGAAATCAAGTCATGTTACTAAAAATAATTTGTTTTTCCTTTAATGACAATTAAATCACTAAAACTGCATGAGCCAAGTTTCATTTGATTATCTCTTATCTCTTGCCAATAGCCTAAACACACTGAGCCAAGTTAAAAACAAATAGCCAGTATATATATATTTTTTAAAAGCACAAATCACGTGTTCAGTTAGTCCAAGGCTCATGTTTTAGATAATACACACACACCAAAAAATAAAAATAATCTCACGCACACTCAACTAAATTACACTGTTTCTTACAATAGAAATCGAGTAAACATGAGTAGTCAGACACTGAAGCTGTATGATACAAGGTGAAATTAATAAATAACACAATGTATTTTTTTATTTAAAAACAAAAAACAGACAGCTTTTTACAGATGTGTCACTTTAAGGACAAACAAACTGAACATTGGCCATGTTCAAAAATTATATAGATCAATATGATCTTACACTACACTGTACAACAGAATTCATATTTGTAGAGAACTTATTCAATGTGAAACACAGTGTATTAGCATGCGCACAGACTTCTGTACACACTGGAAATTGTATAAAAACATGAAAATCAATGCAACAGCTTTAGCGAATAACACAATATAAACATTCAGCTCGACAAAACTTTGTTATCTTCAAACAGGTTTCAAAGACAACATTGAGGAGCATGAGGAAAGTTCCCTAAATGATTTCGAGACAAAGCAACTGCTGAGGAATTTGAAAATGTGTGTAATGAGACAAGGAAATGAGTGTGTTTTTACATACTGCTTTTGAAGATCCACTTGGTTCAGATCGATCGCTGCAAAAAAAACAACAAAAAGAGAGGTTAACTTCCAATTAAAATTACCCCCCCTACCCAAAATCACAGATTGATCATTTCACTGCAATTTAACATTCAAACATCCTACAGTTTTCTATCAAAACATTTATCCAATACTAATGTCAGTTGAAAAATATCCATTCAATTTCTCAGTAAACTAAAATTAGTAATATTGAAAACAACTCAAATACTTTCTATAATACAAATATAAACCATTTGTGACAGATTAGACAACTCAAATGACTTAAGCCTTGCCCAATCAGATTAAGCTCAAACAAAGCAACGCAAATAAGATGTGCCAGCTACAGTAGACAAAGCATTCTTAGTCAATAACGCAGCGTAAAAAATGCATAATACAATTTTGAATGATCAAATGACCAATTTTAGTTGCAGGGTTGTTTTACCAGAACTAGAGGCTCAGCTTTGAGCATACATTACAAACATAAAAACAGAGCAGATGTTAACAGTAAATTGAGGTACTATTGTACTTACATGACAAATGTTTTGCTTGTCGACTTCAGCCCTCCAATAGGGATTCGTCTGATGATGACAGACGAGTTTTTAGGTATAAGGGCTCCATCATCGGTGTATTCTGAAAACACACGAAAGCAGTGGCAACAACATTAATCAACGTGGCACATTTTTCCATTCATTGACTATATACAAGGGTAGGAAAGGCAAGAACACATCGTAACCACGTACGTTCGCATTAAATTAACATTATCACATGTATGCTTTGCAAACAAACTCAACGTCTGAATACAATGGCAAGGCTGGTGGCTGTCAGGCTTTGGCCTAGCTAGGTCTTGTTAGCAAACGTTAGCGCCGATAAAATCCTTTACTAAAACTTAAACACGTGCTCCTTCACACCACGAAACCGTTTTAGCTTCATCGTTGACTCACAGAACCATTAAAACGGTGTATTTAAAACGAATTCGTCCAGCTTACCTTCTTTAGTTTGAGCGTTGGTGATTTGCAGGTCGCAATCCGCGGCCTTCAGCTTTTCTCGCCCCATGATCTGGCGTTTCAAATCACTGAGCGTGATATGAAGGCCATCAAAGGTCACCGTGTCGTAGTTAAGTTTAGAAGAAAATTTGTAATGGACACAAGACATGTTTAAACAATCCTTGTGGTCAGACACCACCACACACAACCAAACTCAACTACAATTCGCACGACCGCCTGGGCTCTCCCAGCGATCAACCTTTACTCAATGTCAGTTTATCAGCTTAACAGTTTAAGAATAATAGCCATGTTTGCTCATCATCTCAACACTCTTTTAAATCAAGAGTCACCACTAAGGAGGGTCGTGTGGATTCTGCCTCACGTGAATAACTGCGAACTGAAAATATCAAGTGTTCAAAGAGACCGTGATCAAGTGTAACACGAAATCTTAAAGACGCAAGTGACTTTTAGTCCACGGAATTTCCTGGCAGAAGCCAGAAACACTCCTGCTGTTTCTCAATGTCCCAGGACCATATGGCGGTTAGCCGCGAGCTGTCCGTAAGGTCCAACTCTGATAAAGAAATATACAGTTCAAACAGTGTCCGTATGGGTGAACGCGTAGAGTCCGGTCAAATATGTCTCCCCAAAGTCCGATTCGAAGTCCCTCCGAAATGTTTGTTCGGTGTAGTCCAAATCTCAACAAAACACAAACCGACGTCGTTTGAAGCAAGGCCTGAAACAATGTGGCTAGCAGCTAGTAAGTGTGATCAACCTAAAATGGCGTCCATCACACGTACAAAAACAAAAGACTACAGCAAAACCATTAGAAAACGCTAAAACAAAATGATCAAGCACAACGGTTCTCCTTTTATCAAAATACTGCCGCGGTAATCCAGTCGCCCCGTCCTCAACTCTGATGGCCAAAACAGATGTCTAAAGCGCACTTTGATCGTGCTGACTACTGCACAGGGTTGCGAAAACAACCTAACGACCGCACGCGCACTCAAGGGGTTTCCGCAGAAAGCGCAGGGGCAAAGAATAAAGACGTTACTAGGAGGGGCTACGAGTGCGCATGCGCAGACGCTGCCAATTGCGGGAGGTCAACGTGGATTGCGAGATAATAAAACAATGCTTAACATGCTTAAGTATTAGGCTTGTCATTCGTCCCGTATTAGCCAGGACGTCCAGTATTTTGGGTTTAATTTATGTGTCCCTTGTCCCGTTTCCTGAGTGACGCAACAGCAGCAGTCCACACGAGAACGATCACCGATACCCGTTATCATTCAGTCACGGCAACCCTCACACAGTATAGGCTGAATCAGAAATCCTGAACATAACTGTTCAAGAAGGCTGCGCCATCCTCCGCCATGTTTCGTCTGTACACTCGTCAACGACAAATCCGTCCGTAGCTTGACAGCCGCGCAAATGACGTTATCAGCAGCCTCGGGATTTTACCCCGGCGACGATCGTCCCGCATTTTCATTTTCTGAAGCTGGCAATCCTACTAAAATTATTAATACAAGACAACAAATATAAACTTAAAACCCAGACTGTATGCTTGTAAATGCGCTGATCGTTTTCAGGTTGCTTGAAACTAATTTCTTTGTGAATTTACATTATATGGAATTTTAAAAGATCAATAGACCTTACATTAAAAATAAATATGTATGTAAGGTCCCACTTTATATTAGGTGGCCTTAACTACTAATTTATATTTGTTAAAATACCCATATATAATAATTTTTTGTCATTACATTTATATGTACATATTACATGTTAACCCATCCCTTGCACGTTAACCATACCCATATCCCACCTCATTAACAGCACGAGTGTTTTGCAATACAATATGACCACAATAAGTACATTGTACTTTTATGCAAGTACATAATATACATCTTTACCTTATTCATCAAAGCTATATATATATATAGCTTTGTACATATTTACACACACACACACACACACACACACACACACACACACACACACACACACACACACACACACACACACACACACACACAAACAATAGGCAATTATCAGCCCAAGCTTTTTGATTTGAAATTTACAGCCATCTTACAAAATTTATGATTTGTATAAATGCTATGTAGTGTAATAATAATTGCATTTAAATTCTATTTGTAATCATTTTGTAAATTATGAAAAAAAACTTTCATTATAGCCTATTTAGAACTACTATAATACATTTTTACAATAATAACCAGACCTGTTTATTAATGTAGACCTTCACTTTTAAAGATATGATTTATGACCACCAGATGGCGGTCTATATTTACAAATACTTCTTTCACTTGCACTAGAGACTTCAGGTTTTTTTTGTTTGTTATTTGTTTTTTGCTGCTTGTAGCATTATACCAGCAGATGCAGATAGACTGCTGACGTGTCTGTCATCTTAATATGTTCAGTCTGAACAAATGACAGCTGTTTTTATTATAGCACTTATGGTTTTATTATAGTTCTTTGTCAATCATAGGACACACTATTAGCAAAACAGGCCCACATAGGAACGGGCTTCTTAATTTTGTGGGATATTTACAGATGAAGAGAATTCATCTCCATTTTTTACTTGATCAAAATGCTAATCTGTTCCAAAACTGTTGCACTTAGAGAAACAATGAGTCCCTAACTCTAATATTGTTTTGAGAACATTACGGTAATTTTAGCTCAACAATCCCTGTTCATATGTGGAACTGAATCACTGTCGTGATAAGAAAGCTAAGTCAACCAACGCCAGCAAATGTTTATTTTCAGAAAGCATCTGTGCACTATTTATTCTTCTGCATGGCTCTGCAGTATGGAGATTTACTCAGGCTTAGGCTTATTGTGTTTTTGAGGCATAAGTAAAATATAGAACATAAATGAGAATAGTTTTATTCCCTCTTGTGCGCTGTGATCTGATAAATTACAAATGTGTTCGACTGATACACTAAAGAACCCCTGGGTAAATCACTCAGAATTAGAGCTGCTTATGCAACTAGTGTTTATGTGTGTGCAAATCCATTTAAACACATTTAAAGGTGTAGTACCCTTATTGGCAAGTTTCTGTTGGATGCTCCCAATTAAGTGTACTAATGCAGCCATTATTGGATTATAAGTGCATGAGCACAATAATTTGCTAAACTATTGCAGCCAAACAGCCCTGGCCACATTTAAATGTCTTTAATATTTACCCCAAATACCTTTATTAGCACTTCACCTTGGTGTCATTCATTTCTTTTGGTAAAGGCTAAATAAAAGGAGTAATATTTTTCTCTCTACCTCCCTTTTTCTCAAAAGGTCAATATTATTTGCTTGGGGCAGTCTTGGCCTGTGGTATAACTCATGAATATATGATCTACCTAAAGCAAAAAAATAAAAAATAAATAAAAAATACTCCACCCACTCTCTGGGTTTAGTCAGGTTTCTCACTCATACTTACAGATAGTATAAACTCGTGATACGTCTGCGGTGATGTGCTCTCTTCTGTTACCCCTGAGCACAGGAACATTTGGCTCTCTGCTATCACATCAAACTCTAATTTTCTCAAAAGAAAGGAGTGACTGATGGTCACCTACTTGTCTGCCATTTATTATCTGCTCCTCAGCGGCCCCCGAGCAGTCTTTCAATCCTCCGGTTTCACCTCAGACTGCTATGCCCAGCCAATCATTGTAAATCCAGTTCATTTTGCTCAAACACTGGCCTTCAGGGGACACAATGCTGTGAGCTTCAACACATACATGAATTTGATTGTTAGGTTTTGACTTTGTAAGCCCTGGGAGGGAAAATTTAAATCATTCCACTTCAAAGAATGACATGGCTTTTTTTTTCTTATTTTTTTGACATTTCATTTACTTTCACCCACATATCTTTTAATGGGGTGAGTGGAGTTCCCTGTAGAAAAGAAAGAAATGTATTTTTGTTTTACTGTAATAAATCAGTTGTTTCTCTATAAGCAGCAATGAGAATTAACTGAAGGCTATTTTTTGTTTTTCTTGAGAAAAAGACCTCAATAAAACTAAAGTCAGCAATCACTAGTAACATTTCTCATCAGATTCTTCCAAAATAAAATCTTATGTGCTTTTACGATAATTTATTGCTTCTGTATGGTACAATAATTTAATTTATTCCAATAGTTGGTTTATGTTTCTAGCTTTATTTACAGAATTTCATCTGAGACGATGTTGATACACTGCACTTCAAAAGTTTGGAGTCAGAAGGATTTTTTTTGAATGAAATACATTTGTAATGTGTAAACATATAAACAGATATATTCATTTAAAATAAATGCTGTTCTGTTTAACTTTCTGTTAATTAAAGTTTGCCCTCACAAAAAATTAAATTTTAGAATATAGCAAAATAGAAACAGGTTTTTTAATTAGTATTAATATCTGACAATATTACTATTTTCGCTCTATGTTTGCTCAAATGCGACTCATACACCATGATAATTGAATAAAAAACACTGAAAATATTTGCCACTGTGCCAACCTATGTTGGTTTACTGCTTGTTATGTAACACTTCAGCTAATCCACGTCATAAACATTTGCAAAATTTCTGAGTGTTTTCATTTGTGCGTCTGTTGTTTTGAAGACAGCAGCAGGGTTTGATGAGGTGAAGGGTCCCGAACGCATCCCCCAGAGGCTCTTGTGAAGGGCATCCATGTGGCATAACGTTCCAAGAACAACCTCATCATGCCAGCTAATTTGTTTGAGCAGGTGTTTATAGAAAAAGGGAAGACAAAAAGGGGGTAGACTTGTTATGTCTTATATAACACGCTGGCAGAAGACTGTAATTATTGTTATATGTATATAAATACCTTTGCAGCGTTAGTTTTGGTAGAACTCTTTTTGTATTACCGTTTCATTTCCTATTCAGACTTCAGAGACATTAAATATTGCTTAAAGGAGATGACCGAACACATCTGTCTAGGAGGGAGAGAGAGCAAAAGCATGCAGGTGTTTCCAGAGATAAATCCAAAAGATCCTCCCCGCTGCGCGTCAGGCAGCCACAACCTCGGCAGTCATGAGAGGTAATTAAAATCAGCGCTATCATTGCATGTTTGGAGAGGTGCACTTTGGGGAGGAAGGATGCTCTGGCACTTCAGCGGAGGAGGGAACAGAGCAAAATCATCAGCCATTGTGTACAGAGGCTGCCTCCCACTCAACTGCCTCACAAAGCTCTGATTTACTCCCATGTCGATGAGAGTAGCAATGCTAACGCAAACACAAACGCGTGGAAATGATCGTACACGACGTGGACATCTCTGACAAGAGCACTGTTCCTGTTGCGCTTCTTATAATTGACATGTTCTAATACGGACACACAAAAAGGGAGAGGAGAGACGAGGAGACTTTGTGCTCAAGGAGGGAGTTTTTGGGTCACTGGCTCTCTCTTGGTTCCCCACTTGGTAGTGACAGCTGGCAGCTGGGAGCCAGCTTTGCCCCTTGGTGAACACCTGGGTAAAATCCCCCTCGGCCCGTCATAGAATCCCAGAAGCTCCTTCTCACCTCCTGAGGGAGGACAATTTTCTCTCCTCTGCTTTTGCCTGTGGGTTTTTATCTTAAGTGGAGATTTCAACTTGCTCGTATTTTAAAACAAAACTATTCCCAACACAAAGATTTGGGAAATAGAAGCTTAGCATTATAGAGAAAGTAAAGAATAAAAAAAGCCTATTGAGACACACAGATAGGCCTATAAAAATTCCTGCAATAAGCAGATAATTATTTTTATGTAAATTATAAAAATGAAGAAAATAACAATTGCTACGAGTCAATTTCGGCAATGCAACATTACAATGTTCCTTCTGAAAATGGATATTCATTTTCAGATTTGGTAAAAATTACATTTAACAGTTTAATTAAATTATTAATACAACATAAATTTAAGAGAATGTTACACAGCAATCTAAATGTAAAAATATTAAATAAACATAAAATACAAACTGATATGGATTATTAAAAATTTATATTTTTTCACTAAGTCTCCTAGCATATCTCTAATGTACGATCACCAAAATACAACTGAGCAGCAAATCAGACATCAGTAATGCCCCAAGCAATCACAGGACTAAATTAAAAATAAGTAAAATGAATACAATATTATTGTTTTACAATACTTTTTTAATATATAGATGCACCCTTTGCGAAACTTTCAAACTAAAATAGATTAATTCAGTTATTCTTATATATTGGTTTACAGCTTGTTATGTAGCACTTTAGTATATATAAGCATATTATTTATATTGTATTACTTTTCCTAACCGAGAAGATGCATTTTATGTATTTAATGGAAACACAGACAGGCAGAAATAAATAGCCGAATCAATAGCTGATTCCTGAAAACTTGAGCCTTTTATCATGCAGACTCATACAGTCTGAAGGGTGGGGGTGAGGGATAACTCCCAGACATGATGTGTATTCCTCCACTTTATCACACCTTGATAAATATATCTGTGACAAACTTGACAAGAGGAGCCATGAGGGGTCTCATATATATTCATACGCAGCCCAGTGAGAGTGGAGATACCTTCAAGCCCTTCATAGCTGAGTGGGATGAAATATAGCTCTGATTCATTGCGGTGTGCTATGTGTGTTGGCAGCTGACATTAACCCATACGGTGAATCATGTGTGTCAGTGTCACATTCCTTGGGGGCTTCAGAAGCCCGTGAGAGAGGAGCGGGACTATGTGGATGGGAGTGACGGAGGGGTCTGGCCCGCTGTGCCCTGCTCAGGGTCAGAATATGTGCTGACAAAACAAAAAATGGCAGCATTTTCAACAAGTGATGGGGCAATACTTTGCCATGACCTGATATACTGTGATCATTTGTCCACACAGAGTACCTTTTCCCCTTTAAAGGTAAGCTAGTCCCTGGTAAACACTGCTGAGTAAGGGTAATCTCTGGTGCTTATAAGAGAAAATCTGCTGTTGGCGTTGTGAAAGTTAATAATTTTTTTTGGCCCATGTTCATTGGCATATTTAGAGCCCAGATCTTGTCATCTTGCTCTTGAGATTTCGCTAACAGCCTTGGATAAGACGGCCGTCTCATAAGACAGATGAATTTTATCTAGAATAACAAATTACTGTGTCTAACTCACCATGATACCGGCTGTTAAAGACTTGATTTAGTTTGTGTGGTAAACATATGATGCCTTAGTCTTGGTCTGTTTATCTTCATTAGTACTTAAGTCCAAAAACCTATCCCTTTTCTCTGACCTGTTCCATGTGGCTGAAAATGAATTGACTAGATCACAATGAGCTGTTTTAATTGTTCTCTATGTAAACAACACACGCTAGATGGATGTCACACTCTTTTATCACGTCTTTCGCAGAATCTCACCACTTAATGTAATATAAGTTCAGCATCTTTAAATGTTTTTTTTGGACGCACTTAAGGAGTTTGCAGTTGGTAGGCTTGCTGCCATCTGAACAAGTGTACCGCCATCCTTCTTTTCCAGGGGTCTCTGTCCACTCTCAAACAAGCTCTAGTGAGGTACGACTGATAACCTATATTAATGCAACATGGACCAAACATATCGAAACAAACCAAAAACAAGTTGTGATGTCACAAGATATAACCCCAAAACATATCAAAATGCTTACCTGCATCATCATAAGAACAATGTTGCCCATTAGAGTCAATGTAGATATTTAACCCAAAACACAGCAGCTTTGGATGCCTGTTGAGTTCCCAAAATACACATAGCAAAAGCTGTCCACAGAACATGATTTTGCAGAGTTTGACGCGTTCCTGGGTCAACATCTACGTTGACCCTGGAACATCATTGTGATTAGCCAATCAGATTTGAAGAACCAGTTAGTTTTTGTGAAGTTTAGGCTAGCAATCAGTGTTTGGTGCTTGTACAGCAGTGTCATTCATCAATCATTTCTTCTGATTTTAGGCATTAATCATGGGTAAGGTTAGGTTTAGTTGTAGAGATATGGTCAAAATAAGATTTTTGGATTAAAATGTTGTTCCAAAATATGTTGGCCCAGGAACACACAGAACTCAGGATGTGCAAAGAAATTATGAATGTTTTTTTGTCTTTATGTTTTTTTTGTCTTTATGGTTTTTTTGTCTTTATGGTTTATGGTTGACTTTATGAGAACAACAATGAATCATTTGTTGTACAAGACAGCTGAACTACAAGTGTAAGCATACACTTATAGAGATCTAAAAATGTGAAAAAGTTTTACAAACTTAAGATTTTTAATGCTTTGTGATTTAAAATAAACTTAAACGTATGTTAAGTAGTCCCTATGTAACAGCCACAATTTGGTAAGTGTTGCTTCTAATTGAGCGATAAAAAGGTCTGGCCAAGACAACAAGTGTGGGTACTGGCACAGACCCTTGGCATCCTTTTCAAGAGTGACGCGTTTTGAAGATGCCATGAAAATTTTGAGACAGTGTGTTCTTTCCATCCTGCTGCGCAGCATCTTTCATATTTATTTCCACATTCTGTGTGAAATAATTGCCATCAAATTGTTTTCTCAGTTTGTTTTTAGTCTTTAGGGATCAAGTCTTCTAACCTCCCTGTGGTTTTGGGGATTTTTTGTATTAAAACATATTAGTTGTTTGCTATGGCTCTGATTTTCACTGACGCTAGTTGAATATTCAGTTTGGAAAGGAAGCAGTTTGACAGCATTTCGCTCGGTTCAAGGAACTTAAAAAGGGCCTGAAAAGATGCTAATTGGGATATCAAAGTGAATGGGTTGTCCCCTGGCGTTTGGGAAAGAGCCAGCCAGATGTTAGGCTAGTATTTTTTTTCAGTGAGCGAGACCTTCACTTGTTTATGCAGCCCAATAAACCTTGTTAAATGGGATCACTGATTGCAGTGGGGAGCAGAATGAGTAAGTGTGTGTCTTTTCGAGGCTGGAAGAGTCAGACACCCACAATGTATGCATGTCCTCCTCACACAACCGTGCAGTTGTTCTCAACTTTGCAATCCACTCACACACTCTGTTTAACCTCGGAGGTATATAAGCCTCGTGCACGCAGCGGGGTAACAGGCCCAGGTGTCTCTATCATCTGTCATGGTGTGGTGACAGCTTGCTTGAGACTACTGGGTGGAGACAGATGCGAACCCCACCTTGTTTTCCCTCATCCAGATGCTCTGTCAACCTCTCTAATTCTCATTGACTTGGAAATATTATGAAGTTTTGGGGTCATGCAGTTTATGTACCTGAGTGATCTGCTCATCTAATTAGAATTTTAGATGACATCTGTAGAATTAATTATTCGGTGTAGCAGTTTCAAAGGTTTCAGTCAACAAACACCTAACAGACAAGAGAGGAGTAACATTTAAAGGCAATAAGTGAGCAGTAAATATTTTGTGAAACAAAACAAACAAAAAAATATGTTTTTTACAAGTAAAAATGAAATATATATATATATATATATGTCTCATAAAGATAAGTACCTCTGTGGCGCTAAAACATAGGTTCAATACATGAATGCTGGCAAGTTTTTATTACATTGATATAGGTACGCATTGCTGTGTTTTTATTAAGTTTCTACAGGTATGTTTTTTTCCTGATTCAGAATTTAAATATCACTAAATGTTAATGCTGAATCATTTTACACCAAATCCAGCACTAAACCAACCCAATAGTGTTAACAAATGCAAAACGCATATAAAAATGCATTTGTTGATGAAACCGTGCCATTTCAACTCCCTTTTATTCATATTTGAACTGTTTTGTTGAACCGTAGTTACACAGGATATGAACCGGAGCTCCTCGCCTCATCTCTTTACTTTGTGAGCTATAACGAACAAACCTACTGTCCATGAAAACCCATAGATACCAATTTGGATATGTGTGACTCAAAAGCATCAGTTTTCAAATATTCCAGCATATTAATATTGTTTTGAAGTCATAGCATGATATTGTACAAATAATTATGTGAAAAATACGCTTTATTAATAAAAACTCTGTAAATTTGTGTGAAAAAGAATAAAAGAGGTCAGATTTTTACTGGCTCTATTGTTCATTTCTTTTGGAAACTGCAGTGAATTTTTAATTCTACAGCTTTAAGACACTTAGTTGAGCTTTAGCAATGCATACATAATTACATATTGTTTACATAATGTTGCATTTTAAGTCTGGGCTATATATGTTGTAGATATATCTACAGTGTGACCACACTTTTTATTATTATTATTTTTTATTTCTAAGTTGCCATAAATGTCTGGGTTTTGATTTTAAAAGGTTATTGTTTTCATGCTTGCTGAAGGTGCCTAAAAAGTAGTTCTCAGCTACATGCAGCCATTGTACGTAATTGACGTGACAAACTAGATGGTGGGATCTACAAAGAACGGTCAACGCAATACAAATACACATACATTTTTATGCATAAGGACTGTAGAGAGCACGTCAGTTGGAAAACAAGGCCAAAACCCAGATATTTTAAGCAATTTGGAAATTCCCGCATAGGACTTGTCTGGGGAAAGGAGGCTGTACAGTCACACTATTAAAATACAACTCAGTTTTATAAAATGTATAATTTCATACGGTATGCACCAAGGGATCTTTGGTCTGAAAAAGGCAGAAGACCCCTGATGTACACTAATGGACCTAGGTGAAAGATAAGTAGATTCAAATAGGAAAGTAAAATGACCTTTTTGAAAATAAAACTCGGGTCTTTGCCCTTTCATATGGGAGTGCTTTTAGTGCTTTATACCTGCCACACAAAATACAGCAGATGAACTACACTAACAAAATTAGTTCAGTTTGTTCCTATTGGTAAGTCACTCCCATCTTTTTTATCCTGCCTTTAACCATGAACACATGCTTAAGGAGGTCTTTACGCTCAATCACTTTTATCTCTAGCAGGGACCATTACGAGGAAGAACAATTTCACCCTGATTAAACACTTACACTCTAAATTAACTGCTGCTAACCATCGAGCGTGTGCTAGAAACCACAGAGTGAACGTTTTCATAGAAAACTGTACTGAGAGAAAAAAATCTAGGCTACATCGAGTTGTTTCTGAGTACTTTCAATGGGCCCAAAACTAGAAAAAAAAAAAAATCAAAAAGATTGCTGTCCTACACAAACGCTTCAAACGTTTTACATTTCTAATGAGACAATTAAGAAATTGAGATCTGATCGTACAATTAGCGTGCCCACAAAACGGTGTAAATAATTAGATCTAAACGTTATAGTGTGCACTAGTGAGAAAGAATGGAATTAGGCCTAAACTAATTGGGCAAATTAGTCATTCACAAGGAGAATCATGCATTTCAAATTGACCACCCAGTGAGAGCTTCTGTAATTTGGTGTTTTGTTCCTACGTCACCATTTATAAATATGTAAACGCTTTTCTCAATGCTTCGCCCAGCTCTCAGCAATTAGCTTTGTTTTCCTTGAATGCCGCGTGATTGTGTGTAGTACACGCGTGTCTTTGTTCTTTGCTGAGTGTTTGCGAAAGCACACACTTCGCCATTAGGCTTCAAACACGAGTGAGTTCTTGTCTCTTTGCGCGATAAATTTGACGACTCAGTTGTTGGCAACATGTGGGTGATTAATCTGAGTGCCGCATCTCGTCTGTTATTTTTTTATTATCCCTGTAAGTGTGCTGTCAGTGCACGCGCTACATCGCTCCTACGTCTACACGGTAAGCGGCTCTCGAGCCAGTGGCTCAGTCATTATCTGTTTACACCAATTGACTCTGCCATTTCCTCAGCCCCTTATCTCTCTCCGTAGCAATTCAAGCCGAGTGTGAATAAAATTATTCTGGTAGTTATGAATAGCTGCTCTGAATGTTGCCTTCGTACTAGAGGAAGCCTATTTAAATGAAGTCGTGTTCAGCTGTTCCCCGCATTGCTGTCGCTGAAGAAAATGAATAAATAAATAAAAGTCTAGAAGTGAGAAAATAAAACGTGGAACTGCAGTGTTACTCAACAAAAAGGAGACGAGAGAGAAGGATGTTCAGCACACCCACCGAACGCGAAAATCGGGTGAAATGAAGAGTCACGGTTAAGTCAACAAAGAGTCAAAGCTTTAGCCAACGGCCATGATGAGATCAATCTGACATAATGGGTTTCCCACCACAAAAAAAAAAAAAAATCATTCCTAAGCCGTTTCCCCATTTCCTGTTAAGACAGCATCACACAGGGCGGCTTTTATTCATAGATTGACTGCTGTCACAATGAAGGAGTTCACTGGCCTCCGTCTGTGGGCCCTGGCCTGTCTTACAGGAGGAAGTTGAAGATGTGATTGGGAAGGTCACGCTAAATCTGATCCTCACGCTCCTGTCTGGGCCTGTGTGAAATAGTCTGGGAGGATTTGAGTCCGGGCCGGTGCTCAATCGCTGCACGTTAATATTTTTGGGCAGGGTGGAGAGATAAGGCACATTTTATCGCTAGAAGAGGTTATTTTAAAAATGTTGACACAGCAGCTCAGATTAGAATCTTGCAGGATGAGGCCTGCATTGTCTCTGGTCTGTGATAAAAGGTGCTCTAATTTGTTGTATAATAAAGATTTCAAATATAGATGAATTATGGGCTGACACCCTAAATGTTACGATTGCTTAAGTGGGACGTATTGGAACTTCTGTGGGAGATGCGTTATAGTGTGCATGGGTGTGGAAGTATGTGGACACTTACTGTTTCATTGCATTAGATACATGTCAACCAAGTAGTATTGGCAAACACTCAGAACTATCCTCACTTTGACATATGACACTTTTTTTGTTGATGTTTGAAGCTGTCATAGTTTGTCACATAAACATATTCCACAAAGACTGACAACCAGATTTTTTTTAACAATCTAGCTATTGCTTAATATTTTGAAGTGTGCGTTTGTGTTAGATAATCACTGATCACTGATCATTTATGAATGTGATTTTTAACATTATTAATATTCTGTACAGAATGAAAATTAGAATTTCAATTGTAATATAGAATATTAATTATAATACTGTATATATAATTATGCCAGGGTAGCTACTTGTATTTATATAGGTTACACATTTAGATAAGTGCTTGATGAGATTATCGCTACATTTTTATGATTTGAAACTTCATAACTCTTCTATAGCAGCTATGTACTGTTATCTGTAGTCCGCCTGTAACAGTTCACTTATAGACAACGTCAGACTGGAGCAGAAACCTCGCCTGTAGAGTTAGTGAGAGTTAAGATGGAGGAAATGGAATTGACAGGCAGAGATTAAAACATTGTTATGGTGAGGATGGCTGACTATCTCCAGACTCAGGCTGAGAGGAGCCAATCTGCAGCCTGCACTTGCTCCTGTAGATAACTCACCCAGTGAATCATCAAAGCCTGTTTAGAAAGCACACATCCAAAATTCCCTTCATCCTTTTCAGCGCAGAAATGAGGTTTTCATAAATCCTCTTGTTTTAATTTTCATCCATCAGTCTTGCTGCTGCTTAACAGGCATGCTCAGGGAGCAAAACAGTTGCTTTTTCAGACAACATGAAATTATGGTGTTTCTCAAAGTTTCCACACCTTTTCTTTTCTTCAGTCCTCAACCTAGGCTCCTTGCGAAAAATGTGCCTCTACCTACAGTTTTACAAGCCTTAAAACCTTTACATAAAATTTACTGCAGTTAACAGCTGAAATGAATATCAGTGGCAGCCGTGTCTCCTTGCATACTCCCACAAAAAAAATGCAATGTAATTTATAGTAAATGCTGTAGTGTTTTTAAACCATTCTATTGTAAAGTACTTCAACTAATTTGTTGTGGCAATTCTATAGCTGCTGTGGAAAAATAACAACTATAGAAATTGAAACAAATTACTTTACCCAATACTGTACAAAGTTTTCTACAACTATAGGGTATATTATACAATAATAACAAAAGTATACTACGAGTATTAAATTACAGTTTACCAGTTCAGTATAGTTAATAGTATCTATTATAAAACAAAAAACTATAGCCTATTTACTATAAGCTACAGCTCTTCACTTTGATGCAGTGCAAACAATGAATGGCATTATTGTTTTTAAAAATAAACGGTTGCGTTTAGGCTAGGATTATTAGGTACATTACACTGTAATGAAACGTCACCAAATTCACGTTCACCATAGCACCACTCACTGGACATTGCACTTTTTTCTAACCAAAAAAAAAAACAAAGTTGGTATTTGTATTAGATCTGTTCTTATACAAATGGTAGCGAATCAATCAACCAGAAAACAAACACTTATAATAAAACAACGATAAACCATTAAAAATAGCTAATTAAGGGAATGTACAAGTCTGATATCATTTTGCAGAGATATCGCCACAGGTGCATTTTTCAATTGAGGTTGAGGGTTGCATAAGAATGTAGATGGTGTCAGGTTAAAGGGCTCAAAAGGGGCAAACAGGTGAAGGGTGGGGGGAAAGGGGAAGCACTGCCTGAAAAACATGACCTTTGTGTGATAGTTATCTGGCCACTGCTAGGTGGGAGTGAGCTGGTGGGCGCCCATGAGGAATAGCAATGCTTTTGTTGGTAATCTTCGCACGATCAACCTGTCCTGTTTTGTGTCTATGACTCAGATCTCCCTGATCTCAAAAAGACACTCACTCAATACCGCCTGCGTGGATGCCCTCGCTCACCCCTGCGAAGGACCAACCTCAGGGCCGCAGACCCTCATTCCTCCCTATCCAGCAAAACAACCTCTTGAGAGACTCGCCTCAGGTAATGTCAGTGACAAAAAAGCCCACCTGCATATTTGTATTCAGCCAGGCGCACACCTGAGATCTTCTGTGCTTTTCCTCGACGCCGTGGGATGATTTTCTCCACAGATGTGCAGCCATCCACCTGTCTGGAGGTCCAATGTGCTCCTCTGACTCCAAACCTTCAGTCTGACGGCTCAGCTCTCATTCAAACTGGCCTAAATCAAGCGGCGCTGCCCTATTGAAGATGAAGAGGTGCAGCCTGGAGCTCATACGCCACAGACAGGGCTCCTATTGATTTTATAGCACAAGCTGCTGGTAAGCTGTGCTCTCTCTGGCATACTAAATTCCCTGCCCTTCTAGGAGGGCTTGATGAACTGCCCAGATAGCTCTCATTCATTCCTCTTGTCAGAAGCACTTGAGCTAGATGAATGTCTTACCTGTGCCTCGTGTGCATGCGACTCACTTAAATGTTTCCCGGCGACTCTTGAAGCTTTTTACCGCAGTTTCTGATGATGAATGGCTTTTTTTTGTAAGAAAATGTTTTTAGACGCTTTTCCAGTTTTCGCTCTGGAGGATTTATCTGCTGATGTACGAAGACAAGGCAATTTTAGCTGGCATACATGACCTCTCAGTCAAGGTAGATAGATAAGAGGTAAACATCATGACGCAGGATGCCATTGTTTTGCAAACACATGAGGAGATTTGTCTTCAGTGTTAAAGTCAACATGAAATGATTCCTCAAGATTTCAGATTGAGACTAAAATAGTGTAACAAAAAAAATAACATTGACGGTAATAACATCAGAATGTGTTTGCTGCATTTCTCCCTCTGAGAGGGGGTATGCACAGAAATTTAATATTTATATCAAAATGTAATATTTTCGACTTAATTGTAATGTCATGACACTAAACGTTCATATCAGATCCAAGAAAGATCGGAACATTAGGTCTGTTGCTTGTCAATTGACTGAAATGACTCTTACAAATTGTTTTTTTTAAGAGGCAATCTTTAACTTGAACTTAACTTGAACCGCAAATCATTTTTCAATTCAATTCAAAGTGAACTAGAAACCTCACTGCTAATTAAGATTAATTAAGCTCAACAGAATTTCTTTAAGGTATTTAACCTAAATTATTATAAAAATGTAAATATTTTACCAAAATATCCTTTGCCATTTAAAATAGCAATTGCTGTGAAATAGTAATATTTACTTATTTAGGAAAGTCAATGATTTTATTAATTTCTTTGGAATAATGTGCCCCTTTAAGACTGCGTATTAAAAAAGTAAATTGGGTCAATTTTGATTTCTTGTTGACTTTAATATTCTTCCATCCCTGATTCTGAACAAAAACAATGTAGTTATGATACATCAATGCTCTCGTTTCCTCATCATTTAAAATTTGAAGGTCAGTTTGCGCACATTTTGTGAAGAAGACAAAGAGTGCATTGTTGGCATTCTTAAAACGGACTTTATTTTTCTAAATCTTTAAATATCTCTCCGACTATTATCTTTATTGATGTAAACTACTGTATTTAAAAGGTGTGCTTTTTTTCTACAGCATGTTTCAAGCTGAGACTGCTGTTTTCATTGAGAGGTCACATACACAATGTTGCAGGCCTAAGTGGTGAGTGACAGGGCCTAAGACTCTATGGATGTGATTGGCTGAGCAATAACAGTCCTGGTAAGAGGAGCTGATGCGAGGCTGTGATGGAGATGAAGGAGCAAGCGAGCGAAAGTGAGAGACCCGGCGCCGGGTGCTCGGAGTAGGCAGAAGTAGACAGGCACTAGGTGCTCTGAGAGAGACTTGAAGGGTTAAACTGTTCAACTGTGCCCAATGCACTCCGGTGGACTTCTTCAAATATGAAACACTTAGTTTTGGACCCCGAACAGCACAATTTCACAACATAAAGTGGATCCAAACAAAAGGCAACATTTACAGTAATATTCCCAGTGAGGCGGCAGATCGCTAGTATGACTTCGGTAAGCTGAATGAAATAAAACTGGAGATGAATGACTGGCTTGCATGAATCTGGAGGCTAAAGTACATGCACGTCAGCGCTTGGGTGCTCTGAAATGAGGTGAATTTTTGAAAAAACTACATTATTATAGATGTTTCAGGATCTACTTCCATTTCTACCTATCTGACGAGGGGATTAATAGTTGTGACAGATGCGAAGGAAAAACTTACTGTATACATTATATCATTACATCTGGATGTGTTTTGCATACATGAATATTGTCAGGTAAAGAATTTCTCTCTTTTTTTTCAACGTAACTATTTTTAAGGGCAGATCTGTTGTTTTCTCTGTTGGCTGAACTTCTTTAAAGCCCTTGTATGCTTGTTGTTTGAAAACCAAAAGCCCTTGGAGTTTATATTCATCAGTATGATATTAATAACATTAACTAAGCAACTAAATTACAGTATACATTTATATTTTGTAGTTAAGTTCAGTATAGCATTGATGTAGCATTAATGTAGATAGAATGAGCAGTAAATATTTTCAAAGAAGTGTTGTATGCATGTTTATAAGCATAGCGTTTGTTGTTGTTATGTCATTGTGTATAGACGTGAACCTGAAAATCCCATCAGCCCATTTAGAGGCTTACCGATTCATGATATGTTAACGCTCCAAGTACTCAGGGCAGTTCCTTTTGATTTCATAGCATTCTGATTTTTATAAACTCTTGATGCACAGCTTTTGGTAAATGTATGAACAATATTTTATCCAAAAATATTTTAACTATAGACAATTAAGAAATCTACATTTGGCAGCCAACTGCTTTTCTTTCGCTAACAGATGAAAAACAAAAAAAACGGTATAATAATGACCACAATATCCATATTAATAAGCACAAGGGCCTCCAGTAAACCTCATTGTAAATCACAGAAGATTTTAAATCAATGAAAACAATGTAATACCAAAAAACTTTGGTGGGCTAAAAGATCATATTTAATAACAAGCATTTTTACCCTGTTATAAAAGTTTATGCAGGGGTTTTCGTAATGGAAATAATGGGGGTAAACATAAAAAAATATATATAAATAAATAACAGAACTGTGTGGATGGCATGCAGAGCCCAGCCAAGTAGCTTGTGGGCAGCGTGGGATGTGTGGGGGTGGGGGGGGGTGGGGTGATCAGCATGAGACAGTGGCACTAGTAGTTGTGGGCTCAATTTTCCGACCCGGGAGAGAAACCAACAATGTATACAATCTTGTGAGTGTGAGGCAGCACTCACCAGCTATGGGCTACTGAGCTGTGCATAAGGCGAGTATCGGGACAGCCTTTCGGTTCGTCTGTCAGAAGCGTTACAATCCTCCCCCTCAGAGGGCTTCACAGTTTCGCTGGGCTACCTCTTCAGGAACTCCAGTCGCTGAACAAATGACATTGAGGAGAGGACTAGCATTCTACTCGAGTAGCCCTTAGGGGGAGGGACGAGTGAGTCAGGTGAAACGACAGAAACAGTGACTGAAAAATGAGGATTAAAAGGAAGCACCAATGATCTAACAATTACCATCTATATTTATATATAATGTTATAGAAAGAGGGTTATAGCCCTGCAGGCCTCGAGTGAATTCTTCCTCCTGCTGGGGTCCAGCTCAAGTCTGTGGTTGTAACGTCTTGGCTGTGGCACTTCCTCTGTGCTTAAACTCTCTCAGACTGGAGTGGTCCTCCTGTTGGCCGCATCTTTGAAGTCCTTGGCGTTGGAGTTGTGAGCCTGCAAAAACTCCCTCTCGGAGTTGAGCAGGGCACCCATTGCCGCCTTGGAGGGATCCCTGGACAGGGTGTACATGGAGATGTCTGCCGCAGCGGGGCCCGTGTAGCCGCTCTTGCCCATGGGCGAAGCGTCACGCGAGGCAGGCTCGCTGGAGCGGCAACTGGAGCGCCGGCGGAATCGGTAGCGGTAGCTGGGGATGCGACTGAAGGCCGACTTCTTGATCAGCTCGGTGCGGGACTTGGCGCGCAGCTTCCGGTGTTTCTCGATGAACATGTGCACGGCGAGCACGCCCACCATCTCGGCCATTATGAAGGAGAGCGCGCCGAAGTAGAAGGACCAGCCGTACGAGTAGCTCTTCTTTGAGTCGCTCTGGCCGGGGTCGCCCGAATTGGCCGATATGTACACGATTATGCCAATGATGTTACTTAGGCCTAACAGCAGAGGATAGGGCAAGAGAGAAGAGAGAGAAAGTTATGGCTCAGCACGCAGCTGTGGCTCATCATTCCGTATCATTACACAAGAATGCATCGCTTATCAGCCATGCGGAACGCAGAAAAAAAGAACAATTGAAACATTTTAATTAGCTTTTTATCATCGCCATCATAGTGAAGGGTAAATAATTAGCAGTTTGCCGTCGAATATTTAGATCATAACCAACAGGACGAGGCCGTTCCAGGCGCATTGTTGTGTACAAAGCGGCGCTCTGGCAGCACGTTCACTGCAATCGTGACGACTGATTCATCATAATTCAATTGTAACGGAGGGAGTTGGGCTCATTTGTGTGATCATGAGGTCCTAATGGGGTCTTCTCTAAATATTTGACCAACATGCAGTTCTGTTTGAGGAAACCCCGTCTGTCACCCTTTTCCCAGGCCAGAACTACAGCAGTGGGTCAATATGCTGGCCTGCTGTTTGTTTACACTGCTCGAGCCGGCCCATCCATTTCCTTTGTCAATAATCAGAGTTAATCTGCGAAGTCAACACGGATCTGCGGAGTCTACGGGGAGGACGACGTCCTAACCTGTCTGTGAACCAATCCATTCTCGACAAGCTGAACTCAACATGGAGCACTCCTCCCCATCTTGTGGGGAAACCCCGGTTCGGACAACTGACTGCGGCTAGGAAAGTATGCTAAAGCTAAAAATATAAACAGGCTGAGCGGTGCGCTTGCACTGATGCAGTGGGTTTAATCTCTTACCAGCAGAGACAAAGAAGATTCCAGCACTGAGGATGACATTGTGTCTGCTCCTGTAAAACTCACTGGCAGCCACACACAAACCTCCCATGAACAGAAGCCCAACGCTCATGATTGGGAAGATGCTGGACGCTCTCACAGCTCCTGAGGGAGATACAAGCAAAGCCAACCACATTAGTGTCACTGGAAATAGTACAGAGGGAAAGTCGTTTTTATAAAAAGTCAGAAAATATTTTTGAGTGAAAGACGGATCATATTCAAATGTCCATTTATGCTTAAATCGAAACAGAACAGAACACTGGGTGCTATTTGGAGGTAAACTGTACTAAAATAAACAATATACTGTATCTATGATGACCTTTCCACCAGCTACTGTTTATCACCGCACAGCACATATACAGGCCAAATATTATCCTTACACCAAAAAAAATAAAAATACTTATATAGGGTGAATCTCGGTAAGTGGTAACATCTTAATTAGCTTATCTTATTTAGGTAAAAAATTCTAGAGACTAGCAAAAATAAATTAGACTGAAAAATTTATTCTACCTAGTAAAAATATCTAGGTAATGAGGTATTTTTAATGCAATATAAATTTACTGTATGTTTAAAATGTCAGGAAATATATTTTATATCTCACATACGAATGTCAGAATGAAATTTTCTCTTTAGTATTTTTATTATACATGTATACCATTCAAATGTTCATGATTCACATGATTCTTCAGAAATCACTCTTTATATTCTGATTTGCTACTCAACTTTCCTGTTATTATCATTGCTGAAAAAAAAAATTCTATATTTCTTGAGACTTTTTCAGGATTTTTTTTTTACATATTCATTGTCACTTTTGGTCAATTTAATTCTTAGTGAGCCCAAGCGTTTGATTAACAAAGCCCCCTCCACTGTGTAAAAATATTTGTAATATGATGTCCTCTCATACCTTATTCTTAAATATACATCTATAAATGTGATTGTCTATTTACTTGTATGTATTCAATATTTATATATGCAGTTGCTCTGTCAAAACCACAAACAACCTAGACTGAAAAAATGGCCTGTTTGTGAGTAGATGTTTGGTGAACTATGCCTTTTAGGCTTACTGATTCAGTGACTTTTATGGTACACATAAATGTTTGATTTCTGGTGTAAATCACTCTGTCTTGTTAGAGGTATTTGGTCTAATAAGCCAAGCATTGAAACTTCATCCCTATAGCGAGTCTTCTGATGATGCACTGCAGAACGAATGTTTCCTTGAAGCACTTTGTTTAGTTAAGTCTTCACAGATTTGAGCACTACAACAGACAGCATCTGTCCAAACTGCTTGGTAGAGCCTTCCAATTATTTGTGGACAGTTCTGGATCAGAAAACGCAGCACACACGAGGCTTCCCAGACTAGCTGAACTCCTCGCTCCTTCACTCTGCCTCAGATCAAGCTTGATCAGCCTCTTCAGAAATAGGATAAAAGCTAAAGGAGGGGCGTCTGAGAGTGTCAGGATCAATGTCAATAGCCTAGATGACTGCCCTTATCAGTACGCTATTGCTATGCATACCGCAGCGCTGCAGCATTTGCCCTTCTGAACGCCTCTCCTCTAAGAAATAAATATTTTGGGACAAGAGGTGCAATCATGTCTACAGATGAAATAACCAGGGAATGTTTAGTTTCGCCTTTTTCTGAAATTTTGCCTTTACATTATCCTTTACCCCCAGTGCGTCTGACAGTAATGTTTATTTATATTATAACAAAACACTGATAGTGAACAAGCTGTTTATAAAAACAATGCAGATCACTACACAATCATGCAATAACATCACATTTACATACACTTTTTTTGTCCAGTCTTGAAGAAAGAACTGTTACACAGTTACGCAAAATGTTGCAAAATGGCTAAGAACTGAATTTAGATGCCTTTAAAAGTAGTTCCTTTGAATTTACAGTTTTTTTCTATTGCTAACATCCTTTTGTCCAATTTCTAGTCACATTTTCAAAACTCTAAACACAATTAGCACAACATCCGTTTGTTGTAACCATACCATTAACACAATTCATGTTGTTTTCACACAATATTCAGTCAATTAACACATTTTTAAAATGCTTACATTTTCTTTTTACACAAGTTTACCCCATAGCAAAATCATGGATCTTTCTTATCATTTTTACAAATGCTTAAACACAGCATGTCAAAAATAAAGAGCTAATGTTCCAAACTCTAACTATATTGTAAAGCCTCTACTTCTGCAACAACAGCAGCTTAAAAGAGCTGATAATAATTATTTTAATTACTGATAATTAAGAGATAGCTGATTCCAATCTTATTGATTAATTCCAAGTAATGGATTACATGGATTTTTACACTTTCTGGACTGGTTTTTGTTCAAAACAACAGAAAAACTGAAAAAGAAAGAAGATGTCGGGACGAGGAAGAGTTGGACGAGGGAGAGGACAAGGTAGATGAGGGAGAGGAGAAGCTGGACCGGGACAAGGTAGAAGAGGTAGGGGTAGAGTAAGAGCTGTTGTTACAGATGAAATAAGAGCCACTATTATTGACCATGTGATAAACCATGGTCTGTCATTGAGAGAGGCAGGTGAAAGAGTCCAGCCCAATCTTAGACGGTCAACTGTGGCATCCATTATCCGAATTTTTCAACAAACCAACAGGTAAGCAATGAATTTCGTGAGGGCCATAATTGCAGTTGTAATGTATCACAATAACTGTTGGCCGCCAAGAGCATGCCATTGTAGGGTGGGTTATTGCTGACAATGCAATAAAACTCAGAGAAATTCAATCCAGAATTGTACAGGACAACCTGGTATTCCAGAATGTGGAAAGCATCAGCCTGGCTACCATCACTCGAACTCTGAACAAACACAGAATTCGAATGAAACAGCTGTACAAAGTGCCCTTTGAAAGAAACAGTGAGCGGGTCAAGGAACTCCGACACCAATATGTCCAGGTGCCTATACAGTACATCCAATTCTTTTACGCTATTCTAGTTTTTTTCCACTACTATCAATTACTACTCAAAGTAAACATACCCACAAAGTGAAAAACATTTAAACATCATGTGTTTGATTTCTTTCAGAGAGTTATGGAGTTGGAGGCTAATCAGACACCACATAAATTCATTTATGTAGATGAGGCAGGATTTAACCTGGCAAGAACTCGTAGACGAGGAAGAAATCTGATTGGAAAAAGGGCCACTGCTGATGTTCCGGGTCAAAGAGGAGCAAATATCACAATGTGTGCTGCAATCTCAAGTGCTGGTTTGGTCCTGCAGAAAAGCCAGATTGGTCCCTTCAACACAGAGCGCCTTCTTTTGTTTTTAGAGGACCTCCACCAACAACTGGTACCAGCAGCAGAAAGGGAACAAGTAGGAGGAAACATGAGGACATTTGTGATTGTATGGGACAATGTAGCGTTCCACCATTCACATGCAATCACAAATTGGTTTGCAGCCCATCTGAGAATGATTTCTCTTTTTCTTCCTCCGTACTCTCCTTTCCTCAATCCTATTGAGGAATTTTTTTCTGCCTGGAGGTGGAAAGTCTATGATCATAGACCACATGATCAGATGTCCCTCCTGGATGCCATGGAGGCTGGCTGCCGAGATATCTCAGCTGAAGACTGCCAAGGGTGGATAAGGCATGCTAAACGTTTCTATCCCAGATGCATAGCAAGAGAAAATATAAGATGTGATGTCGATGAGAACATGTGGCCAGTTGCTGAAGATCGTATAGATTAGAACTTTATTTCTGTTTTTTTTTGTTTTTTGTCTGTTTTTTTTTTTTTTTTTTAACTAAAGGCCAAAGGCCTGTATTTTTTTTTTTTTTTGGATCACTGACAGCAATTTCATTTTGCTAATTTACTTCAGCAATTCTGTCACTTTTCTTTTACATTTCATCAATTACTGATGAGTCCTCAACTATGCTGTACACATACTGCCCTACAGTAATCCACACATACACAAACACTGGTTTCCATTTTTTTGTGGGGACTCTCAAATTTCTAATCTTGTTTTCTCATGAGGACCAAATAAAGTGTCCCCACAAGGTAAGAATTTACTGGTATTACTATCTTTGTGGGGACATTTTGTCCCCATAAGATGATAAATACCAGGTACACACACACATGCAATGGATTAAATGCATTAAATGGATGTCATATTGTATGTTCTACCCAGGTCAAACCAAAACACGAAGTAATGCAGATTTTTGTAATTAATTGTTAGCATTTTGTCAGTCTATGTGTTATGATTGACTATATGTTTCTGTTGGATTGAAAACTAGTGCTAATGTTTTGATTGAATGATTCAATTTTGAATCAGGTTTGCTGTGTTTTGATAGAGTTAGTATATGTAGAAAAAGGTACTCAGCATTTTGAAATGGAGAGTTTGTATTTATTTAACAAAACATGGTTTTGGCCAGAAAATTAACAATTTGGCTAATTGGGTGATGTTAGTGTGTTGCTGTGTTAAGAGTTTAGAAAAAGTATTTTAAGTATTGGTAAATGCTTGTTAGCAATTGAAAAAAACTGTAAGATGTTAAAAATATTAGATTTTTCAATATGAATTGCTGACTAAAAATGTATATATTTAATAAAGATTCATTATATTTCATTAATTATGGAGCAGGTACAGTTCATTTGCAAGAATGACACAATTTATACAAAAACATATTTACTTCTTGCCTAACTGAAATTATTGTGGCAGACATTTTGTGGTGTTTTTTTCTGGACATATCATTGAGTAAATATTTATAACAAGTCAAAATGAATAGGAAAGGTAATAAATATGCAGATGGTCTGCTGTGGCAAGCCCTAATGGCCCTAAATGTCAGAATAAGACATGAGTGACAAAACTACTAAAACCGTACCGTGTGCCTATGTTGAATATCTTTGAATTGCAATTCATTAATTCCTTTTTTGTCATTCAAGTTGAAATTTTAATTAAAAATGGCCTATTCTGAAAAACCTAGCTTAGACTGTTTATGAACCATCTCTGATGACTTTGAATATTACGGAGATGTGCAGGTCGACACATTCATTGACGATCAGTTGGTAAGTTCTTTGTAAAGTAAACTGCACTATGGCTTCATTGTCTTTCTCTCCTTCCCTCTCCTTCATTTCTCTCTCTCCTCAGTGGATCAGCAGTCTCCCATGGCACACCTCATTAATATATTCATGCCCAGGGGAAGACAAAATACTCCTCCATCATCCAATTTTCCTGCCATCCTTGAAAAATGGATCAGTGGCCGAGCCGTGCTTAATTACAGCTGGAAACGGGAGATATTTATTGAGGAGGATTGTACAGAGCATTAGCATGCAACAAAAAGGATGACATCTGCGTCCTTGATGGGTCCATCGTCTCGCTGACAGGTAAGATCTAAGTAGGGGTAAGACCTCAGTGGGACGACTGAAACATTTACTCGTGTTCGGCTGAGACTTTTCAATTTGAAATCTGGACGGACGGGCCTCACTGGTTAACAAGTCGAGGTTATCAGCCTCTCGAATCCCCTGAAGTCTGTGCGGTGGGCATTTTGTACACAACGATGTGCAGGACAGAATGTGAAATGCTCGTCTGAACTTGCATGCAGAGCATGTTAGGCCAGAGGACACGGCCCTCTGCTTCAAACGAATAACAGAGAAATTAGAACAATGCTCACAGGGAGAAACAGCCATCTCAAGGGCAACTAAAGTACGCCATGAGAGAGACAGATAAAGATCGAGAGAATCAAAGGCAGAGAAAAAACAGAGAAGGGAAAAGCTTTTCAACTGCATTACCCTTCAAAATCAGCTCTCTTTTTTTGCTCAGAAATGTATATTTGTAGTGCTCGTAAATGTATTTCATTGCATTGTTCTGAATGACATGCCAACAGCATTATGAACAGGGCAGCAAACGGACTTTCTTGCCCCTAAAGATCGGGTAGGATGTCTGTATCGGTGGCTTCTCGATTGCACAAACAGTCGACATGCCGACACCGATCATGTTAGACTCTCCCCCTGTGAAACTTCAGTCTGAGATGTCTAGTGTAAATAGTTATTGGCAGAAACCCCGCTTGTTGTGGTTTGTTGTTTACATGCAGTAAGATCTCACCTCACATCAGTCTCTTCATAAAGCTAAAGTGAGGAAGGCTGCTCTTGGACTCTTTGTTCAATGGATGTTTCATCCAAAAATTAAAAAAATGACATTCTGTCATTCCAAACCCATATTCTTGTATTTTTCACCAACATAAAGTCACTTTTTTTTTTTACTTTCAATCTCTACATCTTTCCATACAACAACAATGCAAAGACACTGTAAAAATAAAAATTCCTATCTGTTTTCTAAATGCAAGATTCCATTGCATCATCTTTGAACACCAAAAACATTGACGTTACTTACAGATTGTTCTCTTTTTGGTTCACTTTAACTAAAGTGGGATTGGTTCAAAGGTTAAAGGGATAGTTCACCTAAAATTAAAAATTCTCCCATTAATTACCGTCGTTTAAAACCTCTAAGTCCTTTGTTCATCTTCAGAACAAGATACTTTTGATGAAATCCAAGAGCTTACTCTCACTTTTAACCTTCATAGACAGCAACACAACTGACACAGTCAAGGCACAGAACATTGTTAAAATAGTCCAGAAGACATCAGAAGTTCAACCTTAATTTTATGAAGCTACAAAAATAATGGCTTTATTGAATTTCTTTTCTGTCTTCCAGTCAGTCTCTGCTGCCATTCACGAGAATGTAGTCCCTACTGCTTTTCCGGGCCTTGAACATGGTTGTTTCCTTGCTGTCTGTGTAGGGACAGAATGATCTTGGATTTAATCAAAAATATCTTAATGTGTGTTCTGAATGAACAAATGTCTTACAGGTACGACATGAGGGTAAGTAATCAATGACAGAATTTTCATTTTGGGATCAGTTGTCGTCATAAAGTGTAATACCTGTACATATCCGTAAAACCCCACCCATCCACCATCAGCTGCAGGCTTGCACTCATTTTTTAAGTGAAAGCCTACATCTTAATATCCAATTAACAATTGAAGAATAAAACTATGTCACTGTCCCGCATGTTTTATAATCATTACACTCTTTTATACCTTAAAACATAAAGGAAAAGTAAAAAATAATCTTTACAAGATAAACATCGCTACATTCTACACTAACACTGGGCATCTACCCATTACGCAGTTTACATATCAGAAATAAAATTTCCAACCCCATTAAACGCATAACTCCTAGTATATAATTTGACTTATACATTTGACAAAAGTGTATATAACTCAAAAAATATTATTATTAAATAATTATCATGCAAATAATATTATAGTGTATAATTGTACCCCTAAATGCCTATTACTGTAAAAGGTCTAATTACTGATGTCCAGGGTGTATTTATGGGTCATTAGCAGTATTGTGAGCACTCCCTCTCCATGCATATTCATTTAAATTACACTTGATTGATTTGGCTGCTTTTTGATAAATGGACATCACTGAGAAACCACTGCTACTTACTTCATTTTTGCATTATTCACTCACATTTTTAAATGAACGGAGGGAAAATAAAATAAATGAACGTGGGCGGGTGAGTGGCGGGGGATGAATAGAAACCATGAAATTAAAACAAATAAGACTAGTCCAGTTTGATACCGCATCATTATAATGGTTTTCTCAGTGATGTTCATTCATGCATAACCTTTCCTAAAAATGTTCTACTTTTGCTTTCCACATGACAAATAACAGCTTTCAGGTTTGAAACAACACGAGGTTGAGTAAATAATAACACGATGTTAATTTTTTTAGTGAAGTATCACTTTAAAGTGCGATTGGTTCATAATCACCGGAATCTGCTGGGCACCTCATTGTAAATAACTGATACACAAGCGAAAACTCAAACGAAAGAACAAACATATTCTAAGATTATGTATACGAATTTACACAGGGGAGCCGGTTAAAAAAGATGTCACTTAAATAGTACAACCAAACGGCCATGACAGTGTAAAGGCTTGTGGGTAAGCATGATTTATCACTAAGCATAAACCATGACATGCTTGAATGCGTGCATCTACTTTGTTCAGCTTCAGTCACCAAGCAATTTCAAGACACGCTGCACCTAATCTATAAGATGGTAAAAAGTGTGGAGGTCATTGCAGAAACTGAAGAAACCCAGCAGGGCTAAACGAGAAAAATCCATCTGACCAATATGACCCTTCTCTATGCATATCATCAGTCTGGGTGATTTTAAGACGTTTGAGATGTGTGGGGGAGACCGTAGCTGTGACTGTGATAGTGCTGGACTTGCACAGAGTCCTCTCTCTGGGTTTGAGTTTTTAGTCCAGTATAAATTCATCTTTCATCTGAGGTTCTTATGAGAACAGAGTTTTATCCAATATTATAACATTACTCTACGCTTGCACAGCCGCTCAAAAGTTAAGGGGACAGTTCACCCAAAAATTCTATCATTAATTACTCACCCTCAAGTTGTACTAAACCCCACAACTTCTGATCATCTTTGGGAAAACAAATTAAGATATTTTTGATGCATTTTCAGAGCTCTCTGACCCTCAAATAGACAGAAATCCAATTACTACGATCAACGTCCAGAAACATAGCAAGAACATTGTTAAAATAGTCCATGTGAAATCAGGGCTTCAACCGTTATTTTACGAAGCTACAAGAATACTTTCTGTATGCAAAGAAAACAAAAATAATAACTTTATTCAAAAATGTGCCTCCTCCGCATCCCCCTGACCCCATTTTGGAGTTTTGGGTTTAGAACAAGATGTGGGTGAGAAATCAATGACAGAATTTACATATTTGCAACTATCCCTTTAAGGGTCTGCAATCTTTCCAAATGTGTAAAAGAACCCCCATTTATTTGATAACACAGAAAAAATGTACTGTGAAATATTATTACAGTTTAAAATAACATTTTCTACTTAAATATTTATAAAAATGTAATTTACTTTTCTGATGCAATGCTGAATTTTCTTCGAATTATATTCAGTGTCACATGATCCTTCAGAAACCATTCTGCTCAAGAAACATTTCTGATTATTATCAATGATGGAAACTTGATGTGCTGCTTAATATTTTTGCGGAAAGAATGGCATTTTTGATAGGGGGTTGTTGCTTGAGTCTGTTGTTTGTAATAAGACAGTTTCCGCAATATGGACCCTCAATGCAACTTGTGGGCCGCACCTGGTGGGTATTTTTGCCCTTGACAATATCACCAGCCAATAATAGTGACCCCCTTAGTGGCCCTTACAATTATGCCTTCCTATAGGAAATCAATGAGAACCAAAAGAAGCCAAAAGAGACACTGCCTCCCCCTTATCTACTGGTATCACTGCAGATGACAGTGCTATTTCATAAAAACGAGTGATTTGCACAATATTTCAGCTCATATTTTGAAATATTTGTTTTGCCTTTTCTATATTCGATTATTTTCTCATCCAATTTATTTTGAAGAGGTGCCCTGCCTCCTGAGAGAAAACGCCCCTGATGTACGTTGTTCTGACAGACTTACGTAGTAAATACTCTGCTGCATCTTGCTCATAATCTGCATCCTCCGGAAAGTGGTCGATCTTCTTACAGACACCTCGAAATGTTCCTGCAGCCATGAAGAACAGAGAGAGAGAGAGAGAGAGAGAGAGAGTCAAATACCATTAGTCTATTTTTGCGTGCATGTGTTGGAGCGCATACAAATACACATACTACGGGAGTCCATTTTATGTGTAAATACAAAAGTAAATGTGTCTTGGTGTGTTTATTTTGCGGCATTTTCTTAGGCATTTATCAGGTCAATGAGCAGAGTCCTAGTAAGCTGCTTGCTATGTGTATATGTGTGTGCGTATGTGCACGTATGCATGCCGTCTTGTGCATTCACTGACAACCCCTGTTCACTCGGCTGTGCGCTCAAGATGACAAATGAACAAAAATAACGCTTCTGCCCTCGGGCGTAACATGTGACCGGCTAATGAAGAGGTTTATCATACCAAATACATGCGCCCTATGTAGGGGGAAACCATTCTGACACAAACTGTCACATTCTCTGCTGCATTAAAGGAGGAGTACGCAGCTCAAATGCTCGGTTTGTGTTTGAAATGTTTCCATATTAAGCAATACTCATGTATCAGCTTCTCTGTAACCGGGATCGGTGCACAGTACTGTTAAAATGGATGTGTTCCAAGACGTAACCCCTCATTTTCTGTTTAAATATTTCTGTGCTTCCAGAGATCCCTTTGATTTACATAATTTAAAATTAAATCAACCTTTTATTTTCCCTTCAAATTCTTTTGATATGCTCCTTGGACCAAATCAAAACCCATCTGACAGATATTATTGAAACTTTATACCTCTGTTTTATCATATAATTATCATTTATATTCTCAGATATGTGACTGGAATCCTTTCAGGCATCCATCATAGCAAAACACACTGTAGAAAAATGTAATAAAGTACATGTAAAAATGATAAAGAAAATCTAACTTAAGTTAGGTACGAAATACATTGAATGGCATGATATAATATAGATAGATAGATAGATAGATAGATAGATAAATTAATTAAATTAATTGATTTTGAATATGACCATATGGTTATGGCTCTGAACAAACAGCACCTAAAGAGACCACAGACTAACTTGTAGTTTTCATTGGTCTGCGTTTGTGTTTCTGTGAAATGCTTTTAGCCATTTTGTAGAAAGAGACAGAACAGGTCTCTGTGGTGGATGGTGAGGGCTTTCAATGATTCAGAGTGAATCAGGGCACTCGGGCTTCTTCAGAAATCCCCTCTGGCTCAGCCCGAAGCCCTCTCCCACCATCACTGTCTACAGGTGACCTGACAGACTGTCCACTCAAAGCCATTGAGCTCTATTCACTCCCTCAAACACACACACACACACAAACACGGGCACACAAACATCGCCTGCTCATAACACAGAGATGGAGGGAGATCAGAAAACGAGTAGGCGATGAAGACTCAGAGAGAGGGACGGTTATTGTCATGGTGACTGTGACTGCTGTGACGTATTTATGCTTTGAGTGGGAAGGGCTTTAACGTGATGTGGGTCCTCGGATATAAAATATTTAGAATTTTGATAAGATCGAGAAAATTTGCGTTACAAAACCCTGTGAATCAGTGACTTCACTTAAAGTTTGCAAGGCAAAATAATGAAGAATTACAATGTGCACCAATGTGTTTTGTTTATTTTGTATTTTTATGAATATACTCCGTAACAAAGCAGGTAGGGCTATGTGGTTTCATATCACAAACTGAGTCATTTTAACAGTAATGGTAACAGTATGTATTATATATTATTATATATTTGTTCCTACAAAATCATTAATACAATGCTATGCTATATAACTGAATAATAATTTCATATAATTAAATACATTAAATTACTATCTACAGACTTAAACAAGGAAAAAAAAAACGTAAATCTGAAAAGAAAAGTAAATTAACAAAAAAATATTGAGAAAGGTCGTACTTCAATTTGAAAAGTAAAAAATTAAACGCCTTTTGAAATAAAAAAAAAAAACAACAAAAAATAATATTACAATTTTTTTCCTAAACTTTTTTTCCATGTTAACAAAGCATGTCCCCAATTCAATAAATCAATTAATGCAATGAGTTTTTGCGAAGAAAATGTTTTAAGCCCGTTACACACCAAGCCGATGAACAAGTGGCGCTGAAAGCGGACTTCGTTGACACTCAACAAGTAGCACATATGTTTTGCGCATGTGTAAGAAGCTTTTTTTCCTCGCGGCCCAAAGGACGCTGTTTACCGAGATTTAAATGTCAATACAATATTACAATAACGCAACATTATATATTTGCAATTTATTATATGAATTATTACATAATTCTGGCATGAAACTCTAGATGGCGCTGTAGTCTGATCAGTTCTAACTCAATCTGACCCAATGACATCGTCACATGGTGGAGCTGATTGGTTCTCTGCTGTATCGGTAACCAATGAGCCCTCCGCTCAACATTCAAATTTATGAGTAGTGTTTGCTGTAGCAGTTTTACAGCGCCATAAACAAGTTTAAACTATGTGTCATGTTAGCAGTTTGCATTGTATGCATCAGCAAAATATTATGCATATTAGCAGCAGCATTTAGCATTCGTTTTTATACGGCTGAAGCAACGCGTATAGAGCATATAATTGCTTTTGTAGTAACAGATATGAACAAGTCACAGTTGGCATTTTAACTGGGGCTCACTATACTACACTACATCGGTGTGATCTATCGTGATGTAGTCTTGAATGAAATGAATTATGGGTAGTATAGTTCAGAGAAATGTGCTTGTGTGACGTACTCTAGATGTGCTGTGTAGTTTCAGAAAATGAAATGGAGTCAGAAAGCACATACGACAGTTGCTATCTATCAAGTCTGGAAGAGCCAGGATAGATTTTTAAAAAAGTCAGACAGTGTTCGTAAGAAAGAAGAAGGTCATATACACCTAGGATTGGCTAGGATGGCTTTTGGGTGAACTATTCCTTTAAGTCAGTCGGCAAGGCAGCCCAGATGCACATAGCCATAGACCACTAGTTTTAGCCTGTCGGCATGGTAACACAGGCACACTTATGGCACTTTACCCCTGCATGGTACGGCACAGTGCGGTTTGGTACGGTTCAAGTGTCAAGTCCACAAGTCGTACCACACAGTGGAAAAGTACTGCATGAGGTTCATATGGCTCTTCGGAGTACATATGCCTTGGCGAGACCAAGTACATTAATATCGTCTTGTACACGATACCAATCTGTCATGACTTAATAATATTATTTTAATTATTATAAATTATATATTTATTTATTCATATTTATTGCAATACAGTATAATTTCATACAAAGAAATTTCTTTGTTAGATTCACCCAATAACATTAGAAAACAAGGAGTTTTATCTAATAGATAAGCCACGACCTGTTTTAAAATAAACTGTACATACATCTGAATGAGAACATTCTACAGACTTATGCAGTTTTTATGTATAATAGATAATTATAAATGCCATAAACTAATCGCAACCCACACGATAACCCTAACAGAGCAGAAAGCCTTCTAAATTTTCACAATAATAATAATAAAAAAATTATTTACAATATTTTACAATATAAAATTTGTCTCCAAAATATGAACAAACAGATACACACGAGCGCCATTTTCTAGCACTCCTCCCTATTGGAATGTCAACTGAAAGACAGTCATCTCATATCATATTTCAATAAATCACCTGTCCACCGGCCATGTCCACACTTATCTGTCTAGCATAGTGTGAAGTACAACCAGGCCTCTCCGTCCTCCAATGAGCTGCGATGGATTACAGCGGCGCTAAAAGCATCATAAGACCCAGCAGCTGCTTTTACCAACAATCACTCAGATTTAGAGCCCGGCTCTTTGTCTCCATTTACATAACACAAACCTGCAGAATGACTGCGTGTTTGTCACAACTTCAGTCATGGACCTGTCAGAGAGCTTCACCGGAGGACGGCTGAATGCATTAGCGAGGAAGTATTTCATTAGCTTTTATCTCTGTGTTTACTATCATTACAAACAGCCTGTGAATAAATAAAAAGAACACTGATGCTATTAGCTGAAAGGGTCCCCTGGAAAAACGCCTGCGAGGAATACTTTGCATTGGAATTAAAAGTTCTAATTTGGTTTGTATGCTGACAATGCAATGATTCAGAATAATCTGATTAAAAAACTCGAACGCTGTTTCCGTAAATCCACACACACACAAACACAGTGCGACCTTTTTGTTTTTTTCCGGTGTTGTTGTTGTCTGCAGGTGGACAGATTTGTCTTCATCTCACTTCAAGGTCTCATTGACCCTTTTGTCTCAGGACCCTCTTAAAACAATTAGTCACATTTGAGTCTGCGTTTCACACTTTAAGCTAATGGAGTGCTCGTGCTCGGATATCAATAGAGACGTTGAGAGAGAGAGAGAGAGAGAGAGAGAGAGTGAGAGAGTGAAGTGGGAAAGCAAGTAGTTTACAGTCAATATTGAGGTAAAATCACCAGAGACGTGTTTTCAATTAAAGGCTACCTTTGTGTGGATTAGAAAACAACTCATCCGGTTGTGTTGATTCAAGCCTCTGGGTCTCCGCATCGGAGAGAAGGTGAACAGAGCGGTGAGCGGCAACGTCCCGCGGGCTGGGGGCTGTCGCCGCACCGACACACCTCCGGTTTGAATAATTCAACAGAGATCTCCTCAAAGGTGACAGCTTTGTTGGAGGAGACCAGAAAGATTAAGAACTGATGGAGACATTTTCCACTCGGCCCTCCCTTCATCCCCTCCTCCTCTTGGATTGTGTTGCCAGCGCAGCTCTCTCGCCTATTCAGCGTACTGCTAACAGATAAAGCGACACTTTTATAAAAGGAAGAGGAGAAAGGGGGATGAAAAGGGGCTTTTGTGTTTCTGTGAGCTTCGGCATCGTCGCTCTCCTCTCGGTCCTGTGTGGCCGGCGGTGGGTGGCTGTGGGCGCAGTGAAGAGCTCTGCCGCTGGAGCTCCTCTGATAGCACACAGGCTGCCTGCCTCGCTCTGATTGACACACGGTTAGTCACACTTCAGAGAAATACATGCTCAGCTTAATTTGCCTATGCATTCACCCTCAGCTTAAAGGGAACTTACAGTCAAAGTGTAAAGACTTCATTTGTGCTGAACCGAGCGACGGAGCAGAAGTCAGCATTTCCATAAAATTTCCTGTCAAGGAAGATTTCACCCTGTTTCTGGAATATGATGGCCAAATCCATTGATGATGTAGGCAGTCTCAAAGCCTTTTTTTAGCGTGTTGTACACGTGAAGAATATTGGAAGGTTATTGTACATCATTATAGCTGTGTTTCAAAATCTAGAGAGCTACCTACAGTATCTAGCGTTTCTAGAATGCCTGTGTCGGACACACAGTAGCATCTATTCTTCACATCCCTTATTGTATAATCTTTGTTTAAAAACTGTTAAACAATCAAAGTACACGGTAGGCTATATGAAATAGTATTACAGAATTTACCTTTCTATTAATAGCAGAAAGACAGGCAAATGCTATAAGACTCTCTGTTATACTGTTTGCATACAGCAAATAAGCATTTGTCATTTGAACAAGTCTTTGAATAGGTTATCTAATAAACACTTAAAAGCCACAAACCTTGTAAACCTTGGTAAATCCTGCTGTTGGATCTAGACACAATTGGTATCCGATATCTATGTTTAAATTAATTCTCACCCAAAATGATTTTCAGTAATGGCTTTACCTGATAGACCCTTGGGTTCTGAATGGCCGTGCTATTAAAATTATTTATGTAACTCACGTTGAGTGGCCGAGTAAGTAGCCCACAATGAAACATGTTGGTTAAAATACAAAAACTGCAACGTTATCACCTCATGGTGAGAAATATGTAGGTTTTAGTGGTAAAGCTATTATATTTCTAAAATGACGTGGCAGGTGTTGTGCAATTACCTAATATAAAGCCTCAATAAAATTAGCCGGTCAGATATTTGGAAGTGGCCCAGATCAGATGCTAAAAAAATCTGATCTTGTGCGGATTTATGTGTTTCCAAGTGTACAACAAATTCAGATTTGTGTCAGATGTGGGCAAATTTTTATTTTATTTTTTTTGTGCCAGTGTAAACACTACCTCGGTGCTGCATCCTTTATTTCTCTGAAAAGCTCCCGGAGGTGTGCTGTGGGTGGAGCTAAAGAGTCACAAGCATGCAAAATTTTGCATAGCAGTCGTTGGCAAGCTGTGACTTGAACTAGAAATACTTCGTTCCAAAACTTTACCAGTGTAAATAAGTAAGAATGTATGAAATAGCATTAGACCTCCTCTTTACATTAAACCTAATTCCACCGACATAGCCATAATTGGTCATCCTGTTCTCAATATCTCAATATTCCATAAACTTCCATATTATACAGTAAGTGAAAAACAGCATGTGAAAATGGTATATGACCGAATTCAAAGTATTTGAAAAAACGTTAGCACCTGGATAGAGTGCTCATTCAATGGACACTTGCTATCCCATGAGGCCACATGAGAGGATTTGTGAATGGCAAAGAAGCAAATTCACATGAAAGAAACACCGCAGTGGGTGTAGTATGTCCGAATTTAATTTACACTCATATACATCATATACATATTTTTGAGTAAGTTTCAAACCATACAGACTACTGGACACATTGCGTCACAATCAAAACACACCGCCAAAATTAACTTCACAGATTCAGCAAATTAATTTGCGGTGGTTCTGAAGACTCATCAGCAGTGGCAGTGGTTCAGCAGCGAAAAAATGTTTTCACACGACTAATGAAAATAGAGTGAATGCTCGACCTTGGGATTTCAACTGGAGATCATTTAAATGAAGATCCTGATTATTTTTACCCAGCCCTATGAATAGTGCTATTTGTGCGTCATGCGGAGTTGTTCCAAATAAGTCGCTTCACATTTTGTTTAGGATGCTATCTTCAAAGGCAGATATCTACGCAGGCTTTAAAAAGCAAGGCAGCTCACTAGGTTTTGGAAAGAAGCTTAAAGCACATTTTCCTAGCCACAATGAAATCGAGCTAGCAATGGCTCGTGCCAGTCAGAGTGTGACAGTAATCACTGCTCCGGCGACAACACTGCACCTTTCCGCTGCTTTTAATGACCTCTGTGTGTTTCATTTTGCAGGTAGAGTCTGAAAATTAAGGCCTAGCTTGCAGAGAGGCTGATTGGCCTAATGGTTTTGACACGGTGAGTCATCCACATTTATTAGGCATGGTTTTTAATGATCCTCCACAGGGCACGATATCTTTGCACAATAATATTCCTACCAACACGAGAGGCTCACTTACCAGCCCGCTAATTCAACTAAACATAACAAGGCAAGGAGCGCTTTATTCGAGCTCTGCAAAAAGCGGAGACATAGAACGTCCATGTTAAATCATGTTTCTGGAGAATGGGGTAATAAATGTGCAATGTGGCCTGTCCAAGACAACTGGGACGGGGCTGAAAGACTTCAAATTGTACAAGAGGCAATCTTCTTCCACTTGTGGCGTCGCATGCCCCCTCCTCTCTCCCGCTCGCCTGCACACTCGGATGCCGTTAGCTGCTTATTACTGTTGTCTCAGCAGGGCCCAATAACTATTCTTGTTTGTTTAAGTCGGCTACTTCTGATTTGGTCTTTTCCATTAAATGGAGTCTTTTCAAACGACAGCACACTTCAGAAGACGGGTAGAGGGGTTGTGCAGCAGCTGATACAGGCAGCCACTTCCTCAAGAACCGCAGGGGCTCTTGAATGCCTCTCAGGGGCTGAATAGTCTAAGCAATCCTGAGGGGTTCAGGTTTACATCACTCCAGGACAATATCTCTTCTTTTCCATCCAGAAGTGTCATGCTCATTCAAACAGAGTGCCCCCTAGAAATGGATTAGCGATGCAATTTCCAAGAAAAAAAATCGCATTGTATCATTTTGTTTGTGTCTTCGATAATTAAAATAAAAATAAAAAATCCTCAAAGGCTCATCAAGGGTGCATTTTTTTGATTAAAAAAAAAAATAACAGAAAAATATCAAATTAAATATAAAATACCAGATTTCAAATTGAATATATTTTCCTTCAGAAATCATTCTAATTGGCTGATTTGAAGCTCAAGACACTCATGCGTTTATTTTTACTGTTGAAAACTGCTTCCATACTTCTTCCCCAGCATTATATGATTCTAAAAATAAGTTTAAAATGACTATTTATAATAACATTTGAAATGTCTTTGCTGTCATGTAACAATCGCATTATTATTTACTGAATCAAAGTATTAATTTATTCAAAATTAAATGATCAATTCATTTAAAATCTTACTGGCCCTAAAGTTTTGAACTGCTGTATATGTCAATATATTTACTTCCATGCGTTAGGAAAAAATAGTCATATATAATTGGAAAGATCAAATTTAAGATACAGTTAACCCAAATCTGTATGACTTTCTTTTCTGTTCATTACAATATATATGATAATACATATATTTTGATAGGGTGCTTAAATGATGATGACATAATTTAATTTCATGCTTTTTGGTAACTTAACCTTTTAAATATTCCTAATCAATTATAAAAACACCAGTTATCCTTGAAAAACTGACGCAAGCGTGACCTAAATTCACCATTTTGATGTGCTGCAAATTGCTAACTCACCCCAGCAAGGCCAAAGTGCTTTGACAGAGGAATGACAGTATTCATCTAAACCCTATTTGTAATTCAAAGAGACCATCTTGTCTTTTGGTTGCCAAAGACAGAGCTCATGAATATTTGGTCTTACTACACAACACATGACAGCAGAGCCATGAAAGTGAACACATTTTGTGTGGGGGGTAAATCCTAAAAGGCCGTATGTTCGGCCGATAAACATTCACCCGACACCATCGGAGCCCGATCCGAAGGATGAGGACCGTTCTGCTACGTATGGGAGGGACTCGAAGCCAGCTGGTACGTACATGTGAGCCCAACAGCAGCCAATGCTGACGCTGTGATTGCTGTGAAAGCACTTTTTTTTCTGACACACATCGAATGGCCTTCATCTCATGGCTATTCTTCAGAGCCAACATGCCTGATTTAGTTTTCCATGAAAAGGCGGAAGCTGCCTGCGCAAGCCAGCCAAAGGTTCCTGCCAGCCCCTTCTCCACAGAGAGGTCTCCTCAGGCGCGGGCCAACATCGAGTTTAATGGACTTATTTGGCTTGTTAACACTCTAGCAGCGCTGCCCGTGCTCACGCAGAGGTGAAGCCGACACACACACATCAATATTCAGTTGTAGCCCTCCCTGATCCCTTCGTTTTCTCACCATCCCTAATAAAGAACGTATCATACAAGAGCTCTGGAATAGCGCTGGACATCTACATGAAATGTGCCAAAAACTGTTCCACATGAGTGGATGCAAGTGAGTAAACAACCGGGGCTTAAGGGAGATAACGGCACTTAATAACACAAGGGAGGAACACGGCTTTTTCAGCTGGCTTCCTAATCACAATACACCAGGAGATCGCAGAAACACAAGACGGATAGCTCATAAAAACAGGGACACAGCCATAACTATTGTTCGGCGGTGAGCTTATGAAACCCCGCAGGTGGACATGCTGCAGATATTGAAGACACTTACTCATTGCCAAAGCCACAATAATTCTTGCGGTGACTTGTGCGGACGGACCAGTGTGGGTGCTGCTTCGAAGAGCTATAGCCATACTATTGAGCTCTAAGTACATTAAGGAAACCCCCTAGAGGCCGGCACAATCAATGCTTGCCCAAGGAGTGTGAAAGTCTGTGTCTGACACCGCCAAGGACCTCGGGACTGCTGGACCTATATTGTTGTTAGTGTCAGACGAAGCTCAGCATTTAGATTGCGTGGGCACGCACGCACACTTGCATATGAGCATTTCTTCAACTACGGGCACTTGTACAGTGCATCCCAGGGGTTTAAACTAGAAATAAAACTTTAACGCTCTCGATCTTTTATATAAAGGTCACATAAAAACTATCACAGAAAGTTTTTAGAAGTGCCTTTTATGTAGATTTTATTGGTCTTTTTATTGGTCTGCTCATGTCCCTAATCTAGTTGTAATGTTTTGCTGAAACGGAGGCCTTTATTTTGTCGTACTTCCAAGTGAATCAAATTACTAAAAGGAAAAAAATAGGACAGGACTTTGTTCTTTCCATTGGCTGTTGATTGGAGGGAAGCTGATCTGAATGTGAGCTTGTAATCTATTGTTAGAAAAGGACAAAATGAAGTCCTGCATACGTCACTAGAAAGAAGTTAGTTGTTTCACTGAAAGATAGTTATAACACATTTGATAGGTTTGTAATAAAACACACACACACACACACACACACACAAAATGAAAGTTATATACTTTATATAGGCAACGAGAAAAAAATAAGGCACTAACATGTGTGATTTCAGGCTTCACAACAAAATTAAGGCATACAAAATTACATAACAGTATTTACTTATTTAAAGATTCATTTTAAAGCTGCAGTCCATAACTTTTGGCGCTCTAGCGGTTAATAAACTGAAACGTGTGCGTCTTGCAGTTTCAGTCAATCAATCATTTATATAGCGCTTTTAACAATACAGATTGTATCAAAGCACTGAACAGTTTCAAATAGGAGAATACTATGATAGGCATGTATAATGACGAGACTGAACAAATTCGTATTAAGACGATAATTGCTAATATTAAATTATTATTTATGATAATTGCTAATTATTGGACCTAATGTGTAATACACATCCCAGATGTAATAATCTAGATGTAATAATCCCAGATGTAATAATCTAGAACACTGTGTAACATTTGATGGCTGGTCTGTTCATTCTTCTTCATCAGTTAGAAACCTAGGTGTGCTGTTTGACAGCAATCTTTACATGTTTCTAGCCTCTGTAAAACTGCGTTTTTCCATCTCAAAAATACATCCAAATTACGACCTATGCTCTCAACATCAAATGCAGAAATGTTAATTCATGCGTTTATGACCTGGAGGTTAGATTATTCTAATGCTTTATTGGGTGGTTGTTCTGCACGCTTGACAAGCAAACTTCAGCTGGTCCAAAACGCAGCAGTCCTTACTAGAACTAGGATGTATAACCATATTAGCCCGGTTCTGTCAACACTGCATTGGCTCCCTATCAAACATCGGATAGATTTTAAAATCCTATTAATTACTTAGAAGAACATTGTAGCTGGATATACTTCTCACCATTTATGTCTGTGAAGAATTATGCTGGTACTGGGCTACCCCGCATTGGTACTTACCAGAATGTAAACACCTATTGTATGTGCATTATAGTAATAAGGGACAAGCAAAAAAGGCAGTTTAGAAAATTAATTTATGGTATACTACCTTACTTTATAGATTTTGTACATTTTGAACACAAAAAAGTTACTAACTGCAGCTTTAGTGTTTGATAGAAAAGGTAATCAAAATAAAAAAATTGGGGAAATAAGCCAACAATTTTCCTATTTAATACTGACTTTACTAAATATCCTAAATTGGAAGATACCAATATCTTAAAAAAGTCTCTATTGTATCATTTGATAATATGGAACCAATATCACACATCCCTCTATTTTACAAAACTTATTTATATACTTAGAACACAGTAACAAGCATACTTGCAGTAATAAAGTCTAATACTAACAATGTCTTCGAACAACATTTGTCATCGTCTATCTATGCAAAATATTGATTAATGCAGCATTCAAACATTTTGCCTTTATGACAGTCTCCTTTGTGATTGACAACAAAGTGACAATACTAGTGGCAGAGCAAATGGCCCACAAACACAAAGACGGATTGCCAGCAACACATTCTCAGAAGCCCTGTTATCACCTAAATCAACACTCATTGAAAAGTGTTTGCACAAACAGATTTTTCAGGCCTGCTTTCTCTTGGCACCATGTCCCTCTCGTCAATAAAATACAGTCTCTTCCTTTATTTCACCGTAACCAATATGAAATCCGTCCTAGCCCTGGCACTTCATCTCAAGCTAACATGAGCCACTCAGTATCTCTGGCAGGCCTGTATGAATATGTGTGTTTATTTATGTACTGTATACAGCAGGCACGTGTGCAAAAGAAAGTGTTTTTGGGTCAGCAGAGGGCTAGACGACATCCATAAAACTATAGCACGCTCCTTAGTGAATGTCAGCACATATAAAATACATAATCGCTCCTCCTTGTTGAAAACACAGTTATGGGTCACCAGTCTTTACTCAGTGATGTATAACGTTTGAGACCCAATTAACCCAAAGCTAAGACTATTTAACCCAAAAAATGCATTCTAAAAAAAATCTGGCTCATCCCCGTATGAATGTAGCCTCACTTCCTCCAGCTCGGGCCCACAGGAGTCGGGCCGGCAGTGTTATCTCTGGTCGCTGAGCCTCTGAGATGGGGAGGAGACATGGGGAGCTATTTTTGCAAGCTTAACCAATGCTGTTAGAGGATCTATCAAGAGTAATTTGCCTCACAAAGGTCATCGCAGCCAGGGGCAGAGGCAGCATCACAGGCAGGAGCCTAGAACAGCAGTGACTCACTATGGTCCACATTCTCCTGCCGGCTTCACAGGACGCCATGTACCCACCACATGAAATCAACACACTGTCACGGAGGGATCAACTACCATCAATATTGTATTGATTTTGCATGGCATTAGATATTAATACGTCAGTTTGCTAAACATCGCATGCTTTCAGAAGCCCAGCCTATACAAAATTGTGCTCTTTGAGTACGCTGTAGCCATACCTGACACTCCAAAAACAGTGAGGAATGTGGGACTTAAACGGTCCTTAAGATTCCCATCGTATTTCTATATACCACACAATACTTATTCTAATATGCTGAAGTGGTGCACAATTATTAATGTTACATTTTCTTAATACATTTTCTTAATTTTTTGTGGAAAGAATGATTTTTTTCACGCTTCTTTGATTAACAAAATGTTTTAAAGAAAAGCATTTATTAACTCATAATAGACATTTTTTTTTGTTTTACCGTCACTTTTATTGACATAATTTAATGCATCCTTGCTAAATCATGTATTTATTTATTAATGAAGCTCTATGAATAATCCACATAAATCATAATCAATGAGACCCAATGCTCTGGATTACACAACTCTGATTGGTCAGCAGTCAAACATTTTACCCACTATTTCCCATTGTCCATGACAACACTGTATGCACTTTAATTATCATTGTCCTATTTACATGCTGATCGTTTTGTAAACTGTAATGAACTAAAGCACAAGATAATTTTGAAATAATTGCAACTCTAATCAATATTAATATCCACATATTGATTTATTTGGTGGGTATAGCTGTTGTTGGATAATATAAAGCCAGTTGGCCATTATCGCAAAAAATAAACCCCAGCTCTGGGCAGAGTACATTATCACGTGTATACTTCACCAGAAAGAACAGACTGCTTACTTGTCATCATTTAAAATCAGGAAGTCTCCTCACATTCCCTCATAAGTCCTTACACAAAGACGTGTAGGAGCACATGTCAGTGGCACTAAATGAAAATGGCGAAAGCATATCTGACTGTTATACTGACTGGGCTTTAACACAAAGAAACATTCATTATTAATTTCTTCTGCTCATTCAAATTGCCAAAAAAAAAAAAAAAAAAATCTGCTAGCGTATAGATAAAAAGTGTATTTCAACAATGTACTGCAAAGTGCTGACAAGTTTCTTCCATTACCACCGCCATAATAAATGAAGTCCACTGTAGCCGTGTATATTAGCCCAACCTTTTGTTTCCAGTCTAACAGCCCTCACTCGCATCTTTAGTGCACATTAAAAAGGCAAAAACAAGGGGCCGCGTTCCTGCGAAGTGTCCCGAGTGGCAGTGTAAGTGCTTATGAGGTAGCATGTTCGCATCCCAACGAGCCAATCGCGCTGTCCGTTTCACAATGTGTGCACTCATGCGTGTGCATCTCTCCACGCATGTTTGACACATGTTTGAGGAGCCGTGTGACGGCCGGCCAGCATTTTGTGTTTCTGCTTCTCCAAAGCTTACGTGAACGAGGGGAGGAGGACGAAAAGCAGGGTTGAGGATGGGGGAAGGTATGGAGATAGAGCAGTGGGCCTATCTCGCAGGCGGGAGCGGCTGGTTTCCAAGGAGATGTGTGTGCGTGATGAGAGTGTATGAGACAGGCTTTGCTTGGGTGCACACTTGGAAGGAAGAGTCCCTCTTCATCACTCCCTGCTTTGCCTCTCTCTCCCCCTCCTTACCTCGGTTCCCAGGTCATCATTTATCCTGAGCACGGCCAAACCGTTCCCCTGAGATCTACCTGCACTTGAGGACGTACTGCATTAATCTTACACCTCCATTCAGCATATGAACCCGTGTTAAATTCCACCGAAGCGTTCGCTTATTATTACGTACATAACCGCTAATGCGTCTCCCTATGATGACATGCGATGCAACACGCCATATATTTAACCCTCATGTTCTGTTTGGGAGGCCTGGAGGCCAGTTTAAGAGCGTGAAAGTTATACTTTTATTAAAGGATCGGGCTGATACTTCTTGACTTTTCCTAATCTTCCGAGAATTGATTATGAACACAATTTTTAACTTACGCTTCAAAAATTCTCCTCTGAAAAATGTTACATCATTTCTGTTTGGGTCTCGCAGACCCAAGATATAAAACAAGATTTAATGTAATGGGTTTTTACATGCTTGGTTCTCTGACACTTTACAAATAAACTCCTTCCAGTTGTTTATTTGATTTCTTTTTATATATATTTCTTTATTAGAATTAGTGGAATTAATAAAAGTCACATATCTAAAAGTGCATGTCTACTTTAAACAGATGGTTAAAGCTTCAAAAGGTATCTGGTGACTGGGATTTTGATTCGATTAGAGGAGCATATTAAAATAATTCTCAAAGGTTCATTTTGAAGTTAATTTATTATTTTTAGACATACACTACCAGTAAGATTTTTGAAGTTGCATGTCTCTAATGCTTACTTGTTTTTCATTTACTGACTAATACAGTAAAAACAGCAATACTGAGGAATATCATTACAATTTAAAGCACCTGTGTTAGCCATGTAAAGGCAAAGCTGAATTTTCAGCAGTCTTTAAGGTCACGTGATCCTTCAGAAATCATTCTAATATGCTAATATGCTCAAGAAACATTTCGTATCATTTCTTAACCTTTTTTAAAAATGGCTGTTTTGTTTAAACATTTTTACAAACTACGATATTGTATATTTTTAGGCATATTAGATTAATACAAAGTAATCAAAGTAAACATACATTGAACATTTTCCATCGTAAAAACAAATCACGGGGGTCTTTGTAATACATAACAAAACAATAAAGGATAATCTGAATAAAAACAGGGCTAATACAGTCACGTCTGTGCGTTTCAATGAAACAAATTGGAGCAGTGAATCACATTCTCATGCTGATTCATATCATTCATGTGAATTCTAATGGTCTGATATGATGTTTGCTTTAAACATATGACTGTACCATCAGCCTTTGGCATTTAAACAGTAATTATGCGGTAAGAATCATGATCTTAGGCAGCCCATCAAATCCAAGTCACACTTTATTTCACAGCTTTTCCAGGAAGTCTCGATCAGTGATGCTGTTTAGACCCCCTGCAGAGACAATGCCATTTACATATTGGCACACAGAGCTGTACTTGATGAACTCCCCCAGAGCGTTTAACACACCTGGCTGCTGGACACGTAAGGAGGCTGAAGATAAAGGTATTGTGACAGGCTACTAAAAACACTCCCTCTCTAACACTGATGTCACGCTCATGGCTCATGCATTTTCTTTATCAGTGCAAACAACTCTCTTCTGATGCTTTGTACTTAAAATGAAAAGCATCTAAATTATCATTAATTCAGGCAAAAAAAAAAAAGTTATCATTTACTCATTCCAAATGTCTATGACTTTCTTTATGGAATATAAAAAGGAGATATTTTGAGAAAAGTCTCTGTGTTTTGTTTTGTTTTTGTCAATGAAAGTCCACAGGGTTCAAAAAGGCTGCAGAGAAAATTCCAAAAACATTTTTCTTCATGATTTCTTTTTTGTTTACAGCTAAAAATTACTTGAGGGTGAGTAAATGATGACAGAATTACAATATTTTGGTGATCGTCTTACAATACCAATAATCACAAAGAGGCCAAATCTCTCAAGAACAATAAGTCAAAGCGTATAAAGGAAAATACTTCAATGCATATAAAGTCAATCTGAAGTGGTTTTCACAACCCTTTTTATCTTTATAATTCAACACATTTCTGATCAAGAAAGACTATTTGATGAGGGGAAAAGGCTTGATTTTATCAATTGAGAATTAATTGGATTGTGATAAGTAGGCATTCCGTACCAGAATGAAGGCAGACCGAATGAGAGTCTGCTAAAATGTGTCTACGTACCTTTTTTTGCTATTGGTTAACATTATCAAGTGTGACCCTGGATGACAAAACCAGTCATAAGTGTATGGTTTGTTAGGATAGGATAATATTTGGGCCAGATACAATATTTGAAAATCTGGAATCTGAGAGGGCAAAAAAATTATAATAATAATAGTGAGAAAGTCACCTTTAAAGCTGTACAAATGAGGTTCTTAGGCATATTACAAATCAAAAATGAAGTTTTAATATATTAATGGTAAGAAATGCACAAAATATCTTCATGTAACATTTAGTTAGTTCTGTCTTTAGTTCTAATTCTGTCTTTAATTACTCACCCTCATGTCGTTCCAAACCCGTAAGACCTTCATTCATTTTCAGAACACAAAAATAAACAAAAGATATTTCTGAAAAAATCTGTGAACTATCCGACTCTCCATAGACAGCAACACAACTGAAATGATCCCAGGTCCAGAAACATAGTACATCGGTAAAACAGTCCATGTGACATCAGTGGTTCAACTTCAGTTATGCAACATTAGATGAATACGTTTTTTCACAAAGAAAACAAAAATAACAAAAAACATTCTTCTGACCTAAAATACAGCTTTCGCCATTTTCGGAAAATATCGCAAAACAATGCATACGGAAACTTTAATATATTTAATGCAATCAGCTTTGTTTACGTCTGGGAGGAAAGGACGCGCACGAACATTATATGCCGTTGTTTACGTCTAGATTAATGCATACGTATGTGTTGTGACCAGGGCTTGACATTAACTTTTTTGCTCACCGGCCACTGTGGCTAGTGGTTTTCCAAATTTACTAGCCACTCAGCATTTTGACCGCCCACAATTTTCTTTTTGGGAAATTACATTTTATTTACATTTTCCCTAACCGTATTAAATGCATGCATAATCTTTCATAACAAATTCTTACATTTTATTAATGATACGAGAATGTTACCAATCATATGAAATCAGCATGCAAACATAAAACAGCATAATCTTGTGAGTTCAGTGTTTTAATATGAAATGTTGGAAAAAAGATACTTGAAAAGTAAAACGCCAGTAGGTGGCAGTAGGTGACTATTTTAATTATGTCATTGAAGCCTTCAAATGATTCATTTAGACGGCTGATTCATTCAAGAATGAATAATAATCTTATTAATCACAGTTTACATTCACCGAATGTAATAAAATCAGAACCATTCTCATCGAAATTTTGGTGCTGTACTGTTTTAACCAGATTAGTTGTCGGTTTGGCGAGTAAGTAGGTCTCTTCTTTCACTTGCCCCTTCAAAAAATCTATTTGTCTTAGACAAGCAATAATGGCGAGTTCTATTACTGTATATAAAAGTCAACCCGTCAGAGTGGCTAGCGGGAGTGACTGTGTTACCCGCCACAGCTGAAATCCACCCGCGTTTGGCCGGTGGGCAGGTGTTAATGTAAAGCCTCGATTGCAATACTTTCTAAAATGGCAGAAGACGTAACTTCCGGGAGAAGAATGGCTGAGTAAATTATGTTATTTAAGTAAATTATGTATATTATTCTCGTAAAGTCGCAAAACTAGAGTTGAGCTACTGATGTCACATCCTGTTTTCCCGATATATATCCACTATGTTTCTGGACCTGGATCATTTCAGTTGTATTTCTGTCTATGGAGGGTCAGATGGCTCTCAGATTTCATCAATAAAATCTTGATTGTGTTCTGAAGGTGGGTTCGGAACGACATGAGGATGAGTAATTAGCAACAGAATTATCATTTTGGGGTGAACCAACCCTTAAATATCCTAATGATTAATGGCATAAAAGAAAAATCTATAATTTTGACTCATACAATTTATTTCATTTTGCTACAAATATACCCCGGCGACCTAAGACCGGTCCAGAGTCACAAATAGGTTGAGCGGCCTTGGTGATGTCATCACAACAGGAAAGTTGCTTCCATTATGTAAGTAATGATATTTGAATTATTAGTATTATTTAATTTGATCAGAAATGTGAAAGTAAAAAGGGTCAGCGTTGGTTACATGCTGATTTTAAATAAGATCAACAGGCAAAGCCGAGCCGTCATGCATGAAGTGATAGGCTGTAGAGCAGCACCCTCTTGAAGGTTATATCCAGAGAGTAGTCATGTAGTCTTGTCCAGCAGAAAGCCTCATTATTACCTTCCTCAAAGATGTATGTACAGACAAGCCTAGACCATGACTCAGAGTGATAGGTTTCTACTTAGACGGATCAATCCCTCATTGATATTAAGCAAATAAATCATGAGAATCTTTTTGAGATTTAAAGTGGATCAAATATGGCTGTGGGTATCTGTGCACTGGGTGACAGTGACATACACTTCAATTAAATTAATACTGAAAAGTCAATCACTGGATTTGTGTAATCTGCCATGGCCACATCTATTGGATTGCGCCCATCCCTTTCAATTAAAGATGAGGATCTTCCCATCACACTGCAGTCATGTCACCTCTCTGCGTTCCCTGGGGCAGGAGATTAATCAAAGTTTGAAAAGACATTATGAAGTACATTATTTCGCTCCGAGTCAAGCAGTGTCAAGGCTGCCAAAACCTAAACTGCATGGAATTAAAATGAATCCGTCCAGAGGACAAAGGCAAGGAAAGAGAGGGAAGATAAGGAGGAAAACGAGGAAAACAGAGGAAGAGGATTATCAAAGGGAACAAGCCATCGTCATGTTTTAGGGGTATATGATGTACATTTAAATAACAGGGTATGTTTTAAACTCCATAGGGTGTTTTGTTGAGCTCACTGTACTTGTGTAAGGCTGGAGGCTTCTTGTTTGAATTGACTTTGATTTCCCCTCAAAAAGGCTTTTAAAGCTGCTTTGCGCGTGAGGTGAGACAACAGTCTGTTCACAGCATCTTGATTGACATAACGGACGGGCTGATTTTAGCTTGATGAGTGAATACAGTGCACCCCAAAAATGTATATTTTCATGATTTTAAGGCTTTTAGATTCTTTCCTTCATGTAAGGGACGGATTTATTTACGTTATCTTTATTGGCAACATTATTGCAATGACACTAACGGCATTATCCAATTATTCTGTTCTGTGTCAACAGCTTACAATACTGAGACATTTATACTTCACGGAATAGAGTGCTTTTATTGAACCGCAATATAAAGTAATCAATATGATTACCCATCTTATTTTGAATTGACAAGTGAGTAATTAGGCAATTTAGCCCTGATCTATTGGTTATATGACAGCTGCAATCATCATGTTGTCTATAAAAAAAAACAGATTTGTGAAAAATGAAAAATCATTTATATAGTTACGACTGAACTAAATACTTTAGCATAAAAATAAATGCTGGCGATAGGCTAAGGTTAGTAGCGCTTCCAGTGTGTTAAATAATCCTCAGTTTAATATGTTGGAATGAACACATGTGCATAGGCTACACTTGAAATAACGGTTCTATACTGGCATCAATGGTTCCATAAAGGACCGTAACCATCCATGGAACATTTTCATTCCACAGAAGGTTCTTTAGATGGTTAAAATGTCCTTCGCACTAAGACAAATTGGTTATCTTAGAATTGTTCACTGATGAAAGGTTCTTCGGGGAACCAAAACTGGTACTTCTAAGGCATCGCTGTGAAAACCAACCTTTCTGGAACCTTTATTTTTAAGAGTGTACCAGAGAAGCAAGTCTAGAATCTAGATAAGATTGACAGATAGACGGGGAAAGCACATAAGTTGGACCCCTTGGACTCTGAGAAGCACGCGAAATCTCTCACTTACCTTCTAGACAGCAGGTTCTCCACAGTCCGGAGTGGGTCATGACTTCCTCGTTCTTCCTGCTCGTCTCGTTCTCGTTATTACTTTTGACCCGGCACACTCCTCGTGAGTACAGCCAGTAGTCCGTTCCCACAGCGATAGTCATCAGGCTGAACGCGGCGAACGCGCCCACTGTGGTGATGAGCATTTGGACTCCTCTGTCACACATCAACATTTTGCCTCATTTCAGGATGGGGGGTCAAAACAGGGTTCTTAGCGTGTCTCGCGAAGCCTCCTAGCCTGCCTGGTGCGCGGACTCCATGCTCCAGTCGACTTCAGAAGCCCATACCATTATTATGTTCCGATTTCTGGGGTGTCGAGACTGTTGCAGTCGCTGTTGCCGCTTCTCAAGTTCAGCAAGAAACCTTACAGTGTTTCCATCGCTTAAGCGGAGAGCTGTTTGTTTGTCATTCTGGGTTGTGAAAAAACTGTTGTCGAGGAACAGTCTCTAATCAGCACCACAGCATTTTGCAATTGAGGCACTAGGCTAAACGAATGACACGATGTTTCGCCTGTGACTTCACAAGAACATCTTTGTTTCCCGAAAAAGGCAGTAAATCAGTTTCTGCACGGAGAACTAGTATCAAAAACACTGTCCTTTGTTAATCCAGCGGGAAATGCCTTCGTTCAACGGATGCATCCGGTATTTTTCTCTAAAACACAAGAGAGGAGTAAAATATCCCACTTCATGATCAGCTTTGTGTCTGTCCAAAATCCCCCTTCAGATCTGGCGAATCTAAAGAAAAATTCTTTTAAATTACACGTGGAGCAGCATGTTATGAAGGCACATATCAAGAAGTGATCGTTTAAACGGACATAATCCCAGCACTTGTAATTGCTGTCAACGGTGATGCTGGTCTCCGCAAATGTGTCTTACAGCAATGACAGCTCCCACGTTCCTCGCGAATCCGCTCGTTTGAAACACCGCCCACAGAGGGAGCGGAGCGGAGCGCGCTGGCTGCTCTCCGCGCTGCTGAATGGACGAAGCCTCTCGTCTAATCTCTGAGTTTCTCCCCGCACAGCGCCCCTGGCTCAACCAATGTGCTACTTAAGGCCTTCATATGCAAAGATATGGGCAAGAAGCGATGCATGAAAAATCGGACCCTGGAGAACAGGAACGTCCTTAAAGAGCCACAGACATTTTCGATGATTTCCTCCTCGGAGACCCTCACATGGGCAATTCCGGAGTTTTATAGATCACTAAATTCACAGGGAGATGGCGATGACAGTACAATACAAAGTTGCACGATCTGGGATTGATCTGATTTTTTGAATCGGGTCGGAAACCGCGCACACACATAAAATAAATAAATAAATAAATAAATAAATAAATAATTTTCAGATTCTGTTGTGCTAAAGAAAATCACGAATCTACAGCGCGAAATGTAGCCTGAATTACGTAAACATGCCTGACTAACATGGTACGATTTTCAGAGAATTTATTTTTATGTGCCAATTCTTTTTAGCGAACCTTATTGAAAACGTTTAATTTATTTGGTGACTCATTTAGGATACTGTAAGTTGGTTGACATGTAGGTGCAACAATGAACATTGTCAACAGAATGTTCATAAGGGACCATTAAGTTAAAGTGTTATGACAGTCATCTTTAGGAAGCAGGCTACGTGCAGAAAATTTTAAATCTGATTGGCTTGAACAGTTTATCTTTGACCATGATTGTTTGTCCATGATATATTCTGATCGCATATATTAATTTGGAAGCTGGAGAATTTAGGTCTCCGTTCTATATTACACATGGAAATGAAAGACGTTGCTGGAACATCTGGTCTGCATCCTCTTAATATTCGTGCAATGATTAAAACCATAGGCTACCTACTGCCTAAAAGAAAATCAATATTCATATATTTTGTACAAAATATATTGCAGATGAGTCATGTATCCCATGGTCAACAGAATGCTGCACAAATGCTGTATTTTTGTAGCATTTTAGCACTTCCGGTTCCAGCATTTTGAAGTCAATGTTTTTTTTTTTTTTTTTTTTAAAGGATTAAAGCCCAGGGTTAATACAAGCTGTTAGCAAGTGTCTAAATGAAAATGCTGAGGTTTTTGGGGATATTAAACATCATGGTGAAGTGTGGAAAACTCATCTACACTTCACAGCCCTCTGTTTTTGTAATTGCACTCCAGGAAACTTGTCTAGCTCAAACTATGAGGAATTGTGCTTGCCTAAAAGGTTGGCCTAATCCTACAAATTGATCTTTTCGGCTTTATTGCTTGCTTATTTATTTAAAATGGAAAGCATTTTAATACCATTTTGAATTTGTTCATTTTATACTGTACAGCAAAAATAAGCAGGGCCATGCTTAAGTGCACTAGGTCAGGGCCTATTTTTTTTTTTTTGCACATTATTTCAAGTTGAGAAACGCATGTGTCACACCTAATATGCCACATCACCTGCACTGTGTGAAGATCAGATCAAAATCTTCTTCCCACTACAGCTCACAGTGTTACATGCTTTCTCACAGAACCTCCCTTCATTTAACGTGACATATCCATCTTCACTACCCCTAAATATAGCCTGGAAATGACATTTCTGTTTTACTTTATTGTTATCGTTCACTCGGTCCTTACAGTGCATGCAAAACACGCTGGTGCGATTCCCGCCTTTTCCATCAAAACGATGAACAAACGGGAAGCACCTTTATCCCTCAGCCTGCTTTTCCTGCTTTCCTCCGACGGAGCCAGCGTAAGCACTGAGGATGAAGTTATCCTATGAATAATGCTTTATAATTCAAATGCTCAGCTACAATTCTCTAGAAGGATAATGACAGATGGTACAAATCGAAAGAGCGTCGTCTAAATCGTTGCAATGATGCGAGTTTCTTTCCCACTGACACAGCTTTGTGCTATTCATATCATATTCAAATCAATAATACAATTCCAAAATCAATGTGAATGACATTCCAGTCGAAAAAAAAGGTAATGGTTTTTAAAGCCATCTAATAAACAACAGAGAGTGTGAACTCCACCCGAAGAACACTGCAATAACAAGACATCAAGCTTTTGAGATGAATCCATTTATTCTCCATGTGCCATTTCCTGTGAAGTGATTACGATAACCCCTCTGTTCACATCCCTCTTTAACCTCTCATTCACAGTGGTTCCCCACAGAGGCACTGGGCTTGATTGATCTGGCACTGTATGAATGCCCGTGAATGAGCTCCAGATTGTCTTTAAATGGGGATGTGGGGTTTTATGTTAGAGGGACCAACGCCATGAAGGTCAGTTCACATAGCTGTGTCATTTGCTGATGGAGCTGGAATGCAGCGAGATCGCTCAGTTTTAAGGGTGACAAAGAGGCACAAGGATACTGTTTCTTCAGCAATAAAGCTAATGGCTGAAATAAAGAATTTTGGAAGAAACTGAAATTCAGTGCATTACGGGCAAACATTGATTTACCCGCCTGCACACTTATTTTTGCCTGAAACAAAAGATTTCTGGAGTATGTTTTAAGCGCAAACACCATTTTACTCTTACTTCAAAATTGTATGTTTAATTGCAACACTCTTTGTAATTATTTGTTAAAATTTACTAGCATTTTTTGGAGTAAAACATTTTTTCCCAGCGTTGTTTGTTGGTTACATATTTAATTTTTTGGGTACCTTACATTATGTTTTATTTGTTAGGTTGATGAGGATTAGCTATAACATTTCTAAACATCAATAATAATAATAAAATGCGTTGTTGATAGATAATTGTATCGATTCATTTATTATTATACACAATCACTCTGTGTGGTTTCTGAATTAAAGCCGTTGTTTTTCATTGTACATCTGAGGCAATTCATTCGCAGCATGATATAAAGGCAGCATCCGTGTAAAGTGCCACCTCAAAAAAAAAAAAGAATATCCATCGTGACTGTGTTTCTGACAGTACAGCGAAACTCACGTATTGTGGTTTTAATACTCCTTTCTCTTTTGGTCTTGAAAATCACAATTCTGCTTTTCGTTTGAGGAATAGCAGCTCTCTTTGCAGATATTTGTCACATTCCCCATTATATCAGCATTTCATTGCCGTTCATTAAAATTCTCCTTTCAACCCTTTCTTATGGAATTGCAAACTAAATGCATTTTAATTTGCTATGGCAGACCCAAATGCCTTTGAATGTCAAAGACTTGGGCTTCAGCATGCATACTAAGTCGCGCCTAACAGTAATCACAGTCGGCTAACACGACGGCGAGTCCTAGCGCAAGACAGTCACCGTGGACAAAACACCCAATCTGGACGGCAAGGACAACAAGAATTTCCATGCTGTCAGAACAGGTGGCAACAACACCTGCTTCCAAACTTTTTAGTAATTTGTCACATTTAGCAGCTGCGTAGAATAAGTTCCGATGCATTCAAAGGCAGCTTGTACTATAAGGTGGAAATAATAAAGAACGAACAAGAGACAAGCCCATGCGGAAACCTACGCCGTCCAAGACGTACGCAGAACGAGTAAAGTACAATGACTTCTCCATTAGACCTTGCCTATGATCTTGTGCATTGTTCCACAGCATCTAATGCCATTAGACAGGAAAAGAAAACCTTACAAACAGTTAAGCTGACAGAATCTGAATGAAAGTGAATGAATAAAAGATAAATATCCGCATGAACGGATAGACACAGAGGGCAAAGCCGGCAGCCCCTCTCATCATAAAGTCTGTGTTGGAGAGGCAGCCCTTGCTGACTGTCTTATCTTATTGAGAGTCTCATTAGCATAGAAATTACTTCAGGCAGAGGCAAAGAAGCAGGACCCAGCACAGGTAACTCTCAACTCTCTCTTTCCATTAGTATGGAGAGAAACAGAAGATGTGAGGGGGGGGAGTTGAGTAAAAAGACAAAAATGAAGACTGGCTGAGGGCAACGAGAAGGAGCGGAGGGAAGGGAAAAAGGAACAGAAAAGCGAAATACAATGTCATTTGGATAACCAAGCGATTCCTGCTCTCTTTTGATGTTTTTTTCAGGCCTGCATAAAGACTGCAGCCAGCCACTAGTTCTGTGCAAGTAGTTCTAAGGGAGTTCTTCTGGAGAAAGACAAAAGGTAGTTGCATTTCGTCAAAATAATTGCAGTCAGCACAAAATTTTGAACCAAAAAAAGTTCTTTTAAAAGTGGGGTATGTATTTTTACAAACTGAGTCAGGCCAAACACCAAAACAAACTTGTAGTAAATCAGCAGTAGGAGGCGTGTTTACTCATTGAGCCGAGCTATCAACCCTTTTGTCAAAGGGGTGTGTTTGTTTTGGTGAGTTGAAATATCAACATTGGCTGCCAAAAAAATCACTTACTACACCTTTAATTTTGGAATTTTTTTTGTAGATAACAGAAAACACCTTTGGTGGACAAAGTTCACCCTAAATGTCATTAAATGCATCTTTCAATGACGTACTCTGTAATATATATATATATATATATATATATATATATATATATATATATATATATATATATATATATATATATATCTTAAAAGGTAAAAGGTAAAAGACTACACATTTGTGCAAAAAAAAACAATTTTTGAAGGGAATTTGCAATGAAAAATTAAACTGGCATTCCCATAATCCCCTGTGTGATACTTGGATATTAGATGGTAATTCATTCAACTGTTACCTTTATGTTAAATTAATAAATGAATTATTGTTGCCTTAGCATCAAGCAAGCTACCGGAGTTTTTCATTTGTGTGTGTGCAATATTATTTGTAATGTACTTGCATCTAGCTTTGATTTGTGATAGTTTTTGGTGGTTATTGGTGTATTATAATGGTTCAAAAAGACTGTATAACTTTTAATTTTAAAGACTTTACTAGAAATTTAAGTGCTGCTGTATTTTTATGGTAAAGATCTGGTAAGCGCATTTTGTCCATGAAACTGATTTTTTGGAATCAGATCACCAAATTTTGTTAGATTTTTTTCTTTAAATTTTGTATTGTATTGAGTGATTTTGTATGTCACAACATTTCAGCAATAATTTTACCCATTCTGTGAATTAAATCTATAACAGCATCTTTCAAAAATGTAAGTATTTGTCGCCACAGATACATTTTGTGACATGTTGTTGTATTTTGATCACAAAAAGGTGTTTTTTCCAACATAAATGTCTAAATTTACTTTCTAAATCCCCTATTGAACCCACGACTGTGACATTGCTAGCGTCATGCTGCACAGTATGAAATGAAAAGTTCAAATTATTAAAAGTGCTGAATTTACAATCAATGGAATGCAACTAGAGTTTGCTTTTTTTTGTTGTTTTCACGTAATTCATTCAGCCAATAAAATTAGCCACACTACACATGGTGCCCTGTACGTGTGAGGCTGATTTTGGTGATGAACACCTTCTTAACTTAAGCTATTACCAGGCAAGCCAGTCCATATCCCGTTCAAGAGAGAAATGGGTAGAGTGAAGCTCGTTTTAAAGCAAATGCTCTACAGAGGCACTTTGAAGATCTCCACCGAGAACAGCAGTACCCATTCCAATTAGTGCCCCAAAATGGACTCTGTAATGAACACAAACAAACCAGTTTAAAAAGTGCTGTTAGCCTTAATATTTGCTGTAACGTGATAATTAATAAGGAAAGACAAAAAACTGCTTTGTATTTATCTTGGTAATTATTTTTAGAACCCTGGGGGAAGGTGCCTGTGTCAGAATCCTTCATTAATTCCGCGCTGTGGCTTGTAAAGTAGTTTTAGTCACTGCAGAGTGAACATGATAAATAAAGCCACAGGTAGCAGAGAGGTAAAGCCCTGCGGATGAGTCTGCGCTCGCTGAAAGCACCGGAATGCAGCCTCTGCTCACCCACACAATCAAAGACCTTCAGAATCGCTTCAGTCTGCGAGCCAACATGTCGAAAACAAGGGGGACCGGAGACAAATTTTGTCGCACAGCGCTGCGCCGTGTAAACACTTTATGTAAGATGTTAAACAGAGCTTCGTTCAGAAAGGCTGTAACCTTCATTAAGGTCAAACATCCACAAAACGGACCTAAATTTGCATTTACATCGGAAAAAAATATGCAGCGTTCCCACGCAGCTTTAAGACAACAGGCTGCCTTGGTCTTGGGTGGGCTCAACCGAGGCACTGAGCCCACTGCAGTTATGGATATTAGCCATGGAGCCTGTCATCATTTGTGAAGTGCATTGACCCTAGACTAAACACACATGCCCTAGTATTGCTCAAATTCATCCTTGTCAACTGCAAGGGATGATGTTTCTGAAGCGACTCTGGTGCAGCGGACCATCACAGGCCAGGCCACAGGAGGACTGCACGACTGTTCATTATAACTACAAAAGTGGAGAGGGAGAAAAACAATGCGTTAAGAGAGAGAATACAAAGCACTGATGCACCCATTTAATCTAGCGCACACACATATATATATATATATATATATATATATATATATATATATATATATATATATATATATATATATATATATATATATCACATATCACAATCATACTACCCATAATTTTGTATGCAGTGATAGTTTTTGTAGCTCAAAACTTGCGTCCAGGCCTCATTCCTTAAACACGGACACTGATGAAGTATTAAGTGTTTATTTTTACATTTTTAAGTGTAAAAAGATATAAAAACATTGGTGTGTGTATATTTAATTCTGGCTTTGAAAAAGTGAGCTGGCAAGCTGGAAGTTCAGTATGTTCCCATCTTTCCACTGGGCACTGAAGATCATTCAGAATAGTTCATCTATGATTTACTAAATGGCATCTGTTCTGTGAAAAGCATTCAGGGCCCATAAAATCACAATTAGCTGTCTTTTATTAATTATTGTATTCATATTTATCCATGAATTTCAAAGAAAGAAAGAAGAAACAAACAAACACAGTTTGCTATTTGCTGTTGAGCTGCAAGTGATATAAAGCCAAATTTTATATACATTTCAAATTTGGAAACGCCATCTACTCCACTCTAACACGATATTACAAGCCAGCCATCTTGATTTTTATTTAGGTTACAAATTAGGTAAAAGTGAGGCTGCGAGGGATAGACTTACAGTCTTTTTAATGGCACAAATTATATAATGTAATAAAAAAACATTTCTGGTGTTTTTTTGCTTCTTTTTTTACTCATGTTTTTTAGCTGAACAATCTGTATATTGTTAAACAACAGGACATTGAAGGCACTGAACGTCTGTCACTTCCCCAGACTCAAGTCTTTTGGACACGTCTTTGCACTGAGCAAATTTGCAGGCATTCAAACCTAAAAATTGGTAACTCTAATTCAAATTTCATTGGACAAAAATCTTTGTAGTGCTGGATGGTACAATATTGTTTGTTCATTTTTCTGGAAGGAAAGTTAGATAAAACTTCGATAGTCCACTTGTAACAATTCTATTATTTTAACTATTTTAAACTGTAATTTTAAGTGTGTGCATCTAATATGTCACTTTCAGTCAACTTTTATAAGTACACTAATCTACAGAGGACATCTACAAGACATTTTTCATAAGGTCTTTAATAATTGGTCACTCACTTAGGTCCACTGTTCCATTTTTGCAATATTTTGAAAAAAAAAAAAATTGGGAATATGACCGTGTTTCTATGCTAAACCTAAATAACCTTATAGAAGAAAAACTTGCTTAAAATTGATTTGTTTGTTCCAAAACAGTCAGCAATGGTGCATGACCAATGGCAGAGACCAAGTTGTGTAATTTTGCTGTGCTGGGACGTTCAAATAGTAAATCCTTACGAAACTGAGACTGATAGAGGAAATCCCCCCGAGGATCTGACGTGAGAGCTGTCAGATTACACAGCCTCTCCGAAGCAGAGGGATTTCTGTACATTTACGATGTGTCAACATGCTTAATTACGAACGCGGCAGTTAGACTACGACTTTACACTACGCAGCTACCTCTGGATGACTAATGGCTATAATGATTTGATGATAATGAAGCGATTTTCACTCCGCGCAGGGTTATGATGAAAGGGATCATGAAGATAAAAGAGCGAGAGCTGAAAGGATACAGGTAAAAATGTTTCCAAGCATCCCCTGGGAAGACACCAAAGTCCACGCGTGTCAGGATGAGCAGAGAGAAAGCCCTCACGGCGGCGTGACAAAAGAATATGAACCATAGGAAGAGGGCAGAGGGGGGCCGCGGACAGAAAGGGCGGTCTGGAGCGAGATGGCAGCAGATAGGAACAGTGATGGTGAGTGACAGGCTCAGGCAGAGGGAGGAGAGTTCACACAGGGATGAAAGGACACTTACATAATCAGAGGCTGGATCATGATCAGGCGGCGCTCGCTCTACCTCGCTGCCTCTTCAGCACGAGCTGCTGTCGGAGAACAACTACATAAACATGAAGAACGCCAATTAAATGTGCCGGAAAGTTTATGACTCCTCAGAGAGGGGGAAAAAAGAGAGACAAAGCCAGGCTTCTGCTGGTGTATTCCTTCTGAATAACTTATCTATTCATTCTGTACTCTGGGAAATATTTATAGAATAAAAAAAAAAAAGTTTCCTATGAAGTTTTCTATATTTGATGAGTGTTTTTATAATTCAAAAGCTCAGAGCTATACCACGCACTCTGAAGATTACCGCTGATTGACAAACATGCGTGTGCGCAGGCAAGTAATTACTATTCTCCCGCCGTATCATTTTGGGAGTTATGAACTAGACCCTTATAAAAACACCAGTAATTATCAGTTCCAGGGCTCGCCATAATTAGCATCCCAGATGTTTCATTACTGATCACAATAGCGGAAAGGATCGTTTCTCTCCTTCTATACCTCGCACGAATCCCTTGTGCTTTAAAGGGAGGCGCAGCACAGTGTGCTTGATTCAGATTGTCGAAGCGGCTGAAGTCACTCTGGGTTAAATCTTCTCAGTGGGTCCGTGATGATGCCATATTATTGAGTTTGCTGGAGGAGAGGGCAGTGGAGGGGCAAGAGCCACTGAAACGGAACAGAACGTCCACGAACAGCATCTCTCCGTAAAATACCACTAATATAAGAGCACATCAGCGGGAGAGGAGAACACTTTCATCCATCTGCACCTATAATGATGCTCAGAGAAGCACAGAGATAAAACCTTCTTACTACTAAGACATCCTTACGCAAAAGAATGCTTCTAGCGAAGCTATAAACAACTCTATTGAAAACAATTAGTTAAAAGACGAGTTTACTTTCAAATGAAATTTTCCTTATTATTTACTCTCCCTCGTGCCATCCAAGGTGTTTAAGTATTCCTTTCTTCAGTCGAAAAGAAATGAAGGTTTTTGATGAAAACATTCCAGGATCGAGTGGACTTCAATGGAGTCCAAACGGTTGAAGTCAAAACTACAGTTTCAGTGCAGCTTCAAAGGGCTACAAATGATACCAGACAATGAATAAGGGTCTTATCTAGTGAAACGATCTGTCGTTTTTTAAAAAAGCAAGAGTGCAAGGCAAGCATTTGCGTTTATAAAGCATGTACATTTTTTTAATGACCGATCGTTTTGATAGATAAGACCCTTATTCATCGTTTGCTGGCCTTTGAAGCTTCAATGAAGCTGTGATTTTGACCTTCAACCGTTTGGAGTCCATCGTAGTGCACACTCTATTCAGGAATGTTTTCATCAGAAACTTTCATTTCTTTTCGATCGAAGAAAGAAATACTTAAACACCATGGTTGACATTGGGCTGAGTAAATTATCAGGCAATTTTCGTTTGAAAGTTAACTAATCCTTAAAAATAATCTGAATGATACCCTAGAGAAAATAAGATAGGTAGTTACATGCACGGAAAAGTAATGATGTTATATATAGTATATTTCACACTAATAAGATCTGTGTTCAGATATGCCAACTCATTTTGAAATAAAATCTTTAAACAAGAATAAAACCCTTGTCTGCATGTTGAGAAGTTGTGATACATCTCATACATGTCAAAACACTTATAAATACAGGAGTATTTATGAGCGTATACAAAAGATGTGTTTGTTTACTCAAGCTAAGTGAGTAATTTATGCTGGAACCATCCTCCCGAATCAAAACTCGTCATGCGTCTTCGGTTATTAAAACTAGCTAGACGGATCAGTGAAAAGAACCGACTCCAATCAAGTTGCTTGTTCTGATTCTAAACAGCTGACAGAACGGCACTGCAAGGAAGATGACGCGGTTTGCTCCAAGTTCCAAGTGAAAAATATATCAAATATTTTGTAATAATCATTTAAATTAGTCTAATTTTGAAATTGATAAATCAACCTTGCAGAAAAATGTTATGGGTTTCAAGTCAAAATGTAACTTTCTGTTACGAAACAGGTTGTCGATTTCATACATGTCCTCATATGAAGGCATTGGGACTAAAAGCAAGTTTGTTATGCATTTTGGGAGCCATAAGAAATGAATAGGGAAGGAAATTATAATTCATTATCATATATTATTATGAAAATCTTGTCAATTATTACTCCTATTATTACACTTCTTTTTTCATGTTAGTCCAAAACACATTAATATGCAAATTAAGTTTAGTTTATAGATACACTGTATATAATGAGAAAACCCACTTGTGACCATTTTATACACATTTTGCCGAAAAAAAAATGGTATATTGAATAATTATGTTATAACATAGTTGAGAGTCATCTTTATACAAATCTTAAAAACTAAAAATGTATTGGTGATTTTAAAAATCAATTCTTTGCCTATGCATGTTCATTCATGTCTTTTCATTTTTTTAAAGAAATTGATCCCTGGTGTCCTCAAATAAGAACATGACATAACATAGCATATTTTTTCTGCACATTATTTTTTAATGCTCTAAACAATGTTAAGACATCAAAAAAAAAAATCATAAAACTCTTTTCTTGGGTCTTAAGAGGTTAGGGTAGACCTGCTTAAATGTGGGCATATAAATTTGACAAAAATATGTAGAAAATGTTTTAAATAACCCAAAACACTGGGGAGAAAACAAGAAGCCTCTTTTTTGAACGTGTGTCAGAGGTGAAGCTTCGCTATGCTGAATAAACTGCTTTTATGGGAAAACAGCTTTATCACTTAGTTCACCCGAAAATGATCAGAATTTACTCACCCTCATGTCGTTCCAAACCCGTAAGACCTTCATTCATCTTCAGAAAACAAATTAATGTAGCAATGTAAACTGAAATGTTTACAATGATCATGCTTACAAGAACATTACTGATTATCTCAACATTATTGATTTTTTTGGAATTTACACAAGGAAAATTTTTGCAGGTGTAACAATTAAGGAAAATGTAATTTAGACCATACTGAACACACACGTCTTTACTACCCAGCTACTAAGTTTCACTAAGAAGCTACTGTGTGCTGCCACATCACTACTGTTCAAGTAGTAGCATTGCTACTTTTCTGTTCACTGTCTGCAGTGTGTTGCAAAGATAAAAAGGTAAATGAACATGCTGTTCCTGGTTCCTGGTTTTTCGTCTGCGTCTACTACGTTCCTGTGCTCAGAGCGAGTGAAGCCCTCCCCTTCCACACCACGTCTGTGACTGTACACAGGACGTGTGGAAGATCCCTGGAGCCTCTATAATAACTCTCCCAGCTTCATTAGCTCCATGCGGGCCTGCATGCTTGTTTTCATTAAAACAGGAGATTGCTTTTTAAATTGTTTTACCTCTATACGACAGGACAGCCGGACCACTTATCACAATTAAAGAAAAGAAAAAATGCATGACTCTCCCTCTCTCTCCATGCACGTCTCTGTAAGCGAGTGCTACCAAATCCAATAAATCCTTCCGTCATGCATTTCTCCTAAACGTTCTCTAAGATCCAATGAATGAAATAAATATCAGACGCTGGGCCTTTGTCTTTTTTCTTCTCTTCTTCAGAAGGAGAGTGTTCTCTGTGGAGGAGAATATCTCTGCGCTTTGGTGTTTGCCATGTGCGAGAGAGCAAATTGTTTTGCAGTTAATTAGGGATCTTCTTTAAAAGCGAGAACAAACAGCACAAGGAGAGAACACTAATTGAGGAAGAACAAAACGAATTCAAATCAATAGCGGCTTTTCTCCATTTGTTTGCTCGCTGCACGGGGAGTTGCTGGGAGAATTGAGGGGCATTTAGGGGTGGGGAAGTGGGAGGGAAGCCACCGCTGGGATATAATGCACGCTAAAACACACACCATGCACCCGACGCCGCTTTAATTACATCCCATACAAAAAGCGGGAGAAGGGGCGCGTCTGTTGGTCTGTAAATCTCGCTGCAGGGGCCTGCTAGGGTGTCATTAGAGGATGGATAGGGGGCCGTTGCACAAGGCCCGCACACCATGCGCTGTGACGCTTAAAAAGAAACACTGCCTATATAGTATTGTAGTTGTGCGCCTACATTGTGTCCAGCAAGAGAGGCTAGGCTGTGCAGGTAATTACATAAGCAACAGGTAAGAATGTGACTAACCGGCCGTGGATTTATTGGGTGACTGATGGGTAGTCGAAAACACGAACATGCGCAAAGTCAGAAATACAAGTGGGAATCTGCGAACTTTCTTTAAAGTAAGATGTGGTCAAAAATATATACATATGTTTCCTTACACCAATTTATTCTTCATTGGTTACTAGAAACATGCCATTCATGGACTATCTCCCCTAAACGTTTAAACATTGAGTAACCCAGACAAAACTTTCTGTCAATCTCTTTCCAGCTCAATCAGCAGCAAGGGTTTGGGGCATAGCTAAAAGCTGAGCCAGAGGGTGATTTATCTGGTTAACATGGCTGACGTCTTACATGCTGTATTTTTGATTTGGTTACAAAAGTGCACTTCAAAATTCAAAGTGTTTTTGGTTTCATTTTGAGACACTGAACCTTTGTGAAGTTTCTTATCGAGTGGTTAGCTAAACATATGTTTTTGCCACACTTGTTATCTCTTAATTGCATGGGTGGGATGAGTGTGAGGGGTGCCTGTTTAAAAATATGCTTCATTGTTAAAAATCTGTTATACGACACTTGTAGCATACTTCATTTTAAATCCAGAGTTTGAAAGTTGGGGGTGTGCCAGTGAGATAAGTTGACAGTCACAATCCACCTCACGTTGCAACAAGGATGTTAGCTATTTGTGGTCAATGTGCGAGACAGAGATGGTCTTATTGCTGGCAGATACCAAGGTTCGTGTCTCTACCATTAGTTGTGCCACTGTCACTGTTTGTGGACACCATGAGAATGAATGATAACACAATTGAGCCTTACCTGCAAAATAGTCTATGATTTGAACTGTATACAGTTTAAACTCTAAAAATAATTACATGCAAAACTAAAGGCAAACATGTAAAAAAATAGCTAATAGACTGTTGATTCATTAAATGACGAGCTGTTTTCTTACAAAAGCAGTTTATTCAGTGCATACCTCAGGTCTCCTTTCCTGCATATCTTTACTAACCTTGGAGGCATATCTTAAAGCAACTTCTGATGCTTCTGGTTCATTAGCAACTAAAGGTAAAAATCTAGAGAAATAGCAAAGTGCGCTAAATGGTTAAACAATTTCGCTACAAACCATTGTGTTTGTAATTACAATACAATGAAATAATAAGATAAGAAATACCTGTTTCCAATATCACGAAACATAATGAGCTGTTTTGTACAGCTAAAAATAACTAAAGTGAGATGCCACTGGAAGCCTTAAATAATTTTTTTCTTCATTTACAATGAAGCTAGCTAAATTGCATATACAAAACACAATAGTATTGTAGAGTTATGATAAACATCTAACAATTACATTTGTAACACCTTCATGTATTCATTTAAAGCAAAAACACACCCAACGAACATTCCTTCATAATAGTAATAGTACTATTTTTTGTAGAAAAGGTACATTGCCATCTTGCTCTGACCAAAGTGACTTGAATGCACCTGACACTGTAATTATAACTTCCCAACTTGAAAGTACAATTAGTATCTGTTGTGGATGTGCCGAGCTGATTGCATGAGTAAGTGGGGAGAATGTATGAGAATCTCTCTCTCAAATCGTATGCTGATAAATGACTTGTGGGTGTAGCTGTTATAAAACGTATTATTCCATAGCAAGCTTTACGTTGCGGTCTTGTCTTCATCCATATGTTAGCTTTTTTTAAGGCCAACTTTGGTCTTTCAGATGGCAGATTCATTGTCATGGGGGATGATTTTAATTATGATTTATATATATATATATATATATATATATATATATATATATATATATATATATATATATATATATATATATATATAACTCTAAAGGAGGTGGGGAAAAAACAGTAAGAGAATAAAAAAAGATCAGAACACAGCAATCCCAGACAATGCCTCTGAGGCACATAATGAGCTGTTGTCAAAGGCAAATAATTTCATTAGCTGTCACAATGAAAGCTACACCAAAACTGCTCACTCAGCACCGAGCCACAGAGAAAGAACTAAGATGACATTTTGAGAATGAAACCTTCATATTCTCATGCGCACACACACATTATACCATCATAATGATTTTGACAGGAAGTGGAGGATTTGGGGTAATTGTTCTCATTCTTGTTTATACGGTGTTGTTTTGTCCCAGTCTGGAGTGCTGGATGCGGGTGAGGGAGATCTTCTTGAAGGATCAAATCATGTGGGAGTCAGCTCTGAGTGACGGCAGGCCAGGGGAATAATATGCGTCCACAGATTGCCCATGACTCGGGTCGCATCGTCTCATTTCCCAAACATGAATTTCGGGGGCTGATAAGATGGGACATTTCTTTGGCAGATAGCATCTTGTGCTTAGCAAAACACTCACAGGCGCCACAGCGTCTCACATGCCTGCAAATACTCTATGTTTGTGTGAGTCATCCAAATATTAATACCTCAAGTGCGGTGAACACACACACACACACACACACACACACACACACACACACACACACACACACACACACACACACACACACACACAGTGTTGTTTTGAATTTGCAGGGCCAATTTAGATGTGACTCCACATTGAACCCAACGTTAACTAGAAAATTGTGTATTTTATTTAATAAACAAGAAGTGTAATGAGAAATGTTAAAGTTCAGCTTAAGTGCAAATTACTTATAAACCTTTTAGACAAATTGTCAAACTTTTCTATTTAACTTTTTTAGCTACAACAGAAGATAACATGTATTGTTTTTTGTTGTTTTTTAAAAAAAATAAATCTAAATGTCTTTCTCTAAAAACAAACTTTATGGCCATAAATAGAGTATTTATTATTTTTTTCCAAATAACCACCAATACAGACTAATTGATGTGCAGTAATGATATCTATTTAATTTTATATTAAAAACTTCAAATTGTGATGTTTTTGTTGTCCAGGGAGTTTAAAATGTTTAATGCGAAGACCCTCAAATACCCATTTTTTTAAAGAATAATATAATATATATGAGGAAAAACAATGAATATTAAGTAACATTTAATATATCCAGATGTTATTTTTGTACTTATATATTTATAATATTTAATAATATAATGAGAATAAACACTGAATATTATGTGACATTTATCATGAATACTAGGAAATTCTGGTCACACTTTAAGATCCTATTGTTGCTATTAACAAACTGTTAACAACTCAAACAACTAATTCACTGCTTATTGCTAATTATTAGTAAAGCATTTCTTAAGTTTGGGTATTGTGAAGAATAAGGGATGTAGAATAGGCTCAAGCAGAATATATGCTATATAAATACTATTAAACAGCCAGTTTGTGAATAATAGGCATGCTAATAAGCAACTATTCATTAGTAAGAAGTGGTCACTGCACTGATGTGTTTCTTAAATAATTAACACAACACTAAATAACCGGATCTTACGTTGTCGTCGTTTTGAAGACCATTCACACAGGAACCAGACAAAACCACAGTTTTACATTGAATATCTGTATTATAAATAGAACATATTACATTTTCTCTCATAAATACATCAATAAGTTATAACTTTAATGGTTTACCTAGCATCTCGTCCACTATCTATGTGTTTGTGGCTTCCGAGACCTCGCATCCTTTATCCCTGGAGCTGACCTCAAAGTCATAAACTGTTCGGCTGGCAATTAAGCAGACACTCTGCGCCTTTAAGCTCGCGAAATTCTCCCTTTAAATCACCTCGCACTCACCCCACGCTCCACAGTGTCAACTGATATATGCCTTTTATTTCTCTTTTTGATAATTGTCCAATCGATACGCGGCAGCTTAACTTTCAGCGGAGCGAACGGGTCTCGGGCAGCATTATAGGATAGCACTACCGGGCAGCCACACGGCGAGTATAAAATGAAGGCTAGTGACACTAAGCCCAATCAAAACACTGCAACTATTCACCTCACGGAGACAGCACCGCTACACACACACAGCACTAGAGAGGTTAGGATCTGTACAGGAGTAGGCAGAACAGATCAATCCAGCTCCGCTTATTCAGGAGAGAGAAGGCTATCGATTTATGTGCATCTAATCTCAAAGTCGTTTTCATTAGAGGTTTGACCAGGGATCTTTGAGACACATGAATATGTTTACATACTAAAAAAAAAGCAAAAAAAACAAAAACAAAAACAAGATGATGCAGGGAACAAATTACAAGCCATTAATGTGTAGTGATAATAAATCCGAACATGCAGAACCTTAATAACAGTATGCCATTATCTTTTAAACGAATGAGAAGGTAGCTAAGAAATATGTTTTCTTTTTTCTTCAGAAAGTGCTTAGTTACATTATTTACACAAAGCCTATGAGTCATCAGTGCACATAGGTGGCGGACTCAAATCACATTGCTATATACGACTGATCTAGACCAAGCGTTCGGAAATGCGAGCATGATTTTTCTGTGATTGAAAACCAGAGTCTTTTCGGCTGAATGATAGATACATCCAAAAGTATTATGCCTAGAGGATAAACAAACTATTGCAATCATGCAAATTAAGCATTTGAAATCACAGGGATGCTGAAGTCCCTTGGAAAATGGCACATTGTGTTTCCTACAAGGTGCATAGATACACAGTTATGTACTATTTGAATTCTGTATTGCAAGACGGCGTCGGCTGCGTTTGATCTAATCCTCGTTCCTCAAGGATACTGAAATATGAACTAGTAGCTTTACAAATCTCCGCTCTCCCCAAACCCAGTGATATGAATCCTTCCTGAAACACAGAGTTACGAATGATAATGACATTTTCACTTTGCAACCATCTTGACATATTTTTTTTTTCTCGTTCCCTCTCCCTGAATGTCACAATAGTGCGGACACTTCTGCCTGGGATTCAGCACTTCACACAGGCTGCACGGGAGCGCCAGCTCAAGTCATGTGTGGGAGGTAATAATATTTTGGTATAATGGGTTTAAGCCAGTGAATTAAACATTAGCTCAGCTCAAATAGAGACCAAACAGGGGGAAAAATAATGAACCACAAATAAATAATTGAAGGCTGCATTGTTGTTTTTCAAATTGCTCACTCGGGGTTAGTCGTGTTTGTTCCTCGTTTGTTGCATAGGCCACGTTTACCGTCGTATAAACACCAAACACTGAATGCAATCTCGTGAAGCTGGGGGTTTCTGGCGTGAACGCCAGGAAGAGGGAAACTTGTTTGACTTGTGGTGGGACAGACTGCTTGAATTCTGGCCCCTTGGAAACATGTCTGAATACCGCACAGCTATACACTGAGGTGGTCCACCTGAGCCCTTTGGTAAAATCCTGTTACAGTAATATGAGTGAGCTTTCACGACCCTGAGCATACATGTCACACACATACAGGCAGACAGAGAGATTCACGACCGGCAGTCTCTGGTACGCTCGCTCGATTAACCCTGAGCGGGATTGACATACTCCGGGTTGGTGTAGGAGAACCCCAGGAACTCGTCCTGGTCCAGATTCATGATAAACAGCTTGTCGGTGGGTGTGAGCTCGACGGCCATTTTTGTGAACTCCCGGTCAAAGTTGCAAGTATCTCGGCTGTTTCGCTGGAAAAAAAAGAAAGAGGAGGGGTGTTAGCTGCATTCAGAACAATATTTAAAAGGATTTGAAAGGGTTAGTTCAGCCAAAAATGCCAATTCTGCCATTATATACTTGTTTGCATGTTGTTACAAACCTGCTAGATGTTATGTTTTTTTTGTACTTAAACACAATGGAAGACATTTTTGAAGAATTTTAATGCAGCTTTTTCCATTTGGCCACATCTGTCAAGCTCTAAAAACACCGTGAAAGCAACATTAAGAAGTATCAGTCATATCAGAAGTCAGCAACACAGAACATCATTGATTTTTAGGTATTTTGCCAAACAATGATGTTATGATGTCAGACCTCTAAGATATTGTGTGGCTTATAACAAATGATCTTTTTGGAGCTAGACAGCACATGGTCATTATGAACTGCCATAAAGAGAAAAATATACACATTACTGTTAATAAACTTGGGGTTTGTCATTTCTTATCAATGTTAAAAACAATTACTTAATATTTTTGTTACAAAAAAAAAAAAAAAAAAATATATATATATATATATATTTTTTTTTTTTTTTCTCAATAAATCTATAAATATTTATCTATAAATATTTATAGATTTATTGAGAAAAAAAAAATGACCAATTATGGCTTTGGATTAACATGAGGCGAGTAAATAAAGACAGTATGTTAATTTTCGGCTGAACTGTCCCTTAAAAATCCACAATTACCCACATTAAATAAGAAGCTGATGAAAAGTAGACTCTAGGCAAAAGCCCAGCTGTGTTAAAGACTGAAGAGGAATTATGTGCCAAAAAAGAAGGGATTCCACTTCAGGAGAAGAAGCTATAACACGCAAGCACTTAAAAAGACACCCAGGCCACTGATGAGACTCATATCTCACTGACAGTCCCCATCCAGTGCTGCTGCATTGACACACTATGTGCTGCCGTTTCTTTTATGAGATGCTAAAGCGTAGGCACTGCTGGCCTTTCTCTTTTACTCTATATGCCTGTGTCTCTGTCTCTCTCTGCGAGAGGAGTCTAAATGAAAGGGGCAGACGGTTTGTTAGGCCCACAGGCCTGTTCTTACTGGGAGAATTCCTCTCTGCTGCGCTACTGCTGCTGTGGCCTTGTGTGCCAGCGCGCCCGAGGGAAGAGCCAGCCTGGCTCAGAGGACACACACACACACACACACACAATGAGTGGGAGGACGGCGAGGGAAAGACACAGACTAAAAGAAGGAAAGAAAGGAGCTAAGGTGGGTCAGAGTTAGCTAGAAAGGGATGGAGGGAATGCGACAGAAGGTGTGGAAGAGATGGAGAGAAGAAAAAAATAACAGGGAAAAGGAGAGAGGACTGGGCCTTCTCTGGGGCTAGACATTGTTAATGCACTGCTTGGCAATGTAAATCCACAAAGGCAAAGGAAACTCTAGCGTGGGGGGAGGGGTCGTGCTCAATATGCTAAGCATCAGTGGAGCAAGAAAGCTTCGGCGACGCAAATACTGCGTACCAATACACAAATGTACACGGAGCGCCAAGCTATGTTGTCTTGTAGAAATGTGTTTGATATATGGTGGTGGGGCTGTCATCTCAAACTATAGGGGAGAAAAAAAAAAAAAAAAAAAAAAAAAAACATTTCTGAATGAACGCCACTACATTGTACTGTGCTTTACTGTGCTCAGTAAAGTCGATATGGGAGCATGTTTCTGCCTCAGAGTAAAATAAATAAATCAAAATATGTGAACATTAAGGGAGAATTTTGCTCTCGCAATTGCACATTATATCTCCTGCTTGTGAGTTCATCTTCACGTCTGACTACTGTGACTTCCTTATAAACGTGCACTCATATCTCACGGTTACAATTTTTTTTTTCAAAATTTCACAATTTATCCCACATATGTGACTATTTCTACTAATTGCACATTTGAATGTTTTTATAATCTATAAACCATTTTGACTATTTCGCACATGAACTGTGCATTCGAGGGATGCACCGAAATGAAAATTCTTGGCCGAACAAAATGAAAAAAAATTAAATAGCCCAAATGTGCTTTTTATTGTTTTGTCTAGCTTTTTTAAAGAAAACAAATTAATTGCCAAAAATTTACTTAACGCTAAAGGTTTTTCAAAATATACCTACAACTGTACCAACAAAGCACAATTTATCTTAAAATAAATAAGTTATTAAAACAGTTTTTTGCCATTTGAGACCCCCTTCTTGAATCGGGCATATGTTTACCGTATATACAATTAAAGTGTTATGATATATGTATTAATATAGCTGTTGTAATTATTGTTATCATTATTACTGTCTTACTTTTCTTATTTTGTCATGAAAATGTTACCTAGAAGCTGACGAGTAACACACTTTTAGCAGAGATTTGGACTTTGAACTCTGGCTAGAAAACATTACGGTCTGCGGTTTATTTACTTAGCGTTTGAGTATATTTGATTACATCACGTCATTGTTCTGCAAAATATATTTTTTTTTTTTCGGTTATTAGCCGAACATTCAGTGCATCCCTTGTGCATTCATATCTTGCTATTATGACCACTTCTCATAACTGCAACGATATGTTTGACAGTCATAATTGTGACTTTATATCTCACAACTGTCACTATTTTTTAACAATTCTTACTGTTTCTCATAACTGTGCCTTCATGTCACACAACTGGGGAGACTTGAATACCGACCTTATACCTCACAATTGTGACTTTCTTATAGTTGCAGTTTACATCTCACTATTTTGTAAATTTCTCCACGTTGCACCTGCATAATCGCAAACGTTACCATTTCTAGAAATGTCGACTTGATCTACCTTATTTTTCAGCACAGAAGTATGCTGTTTTCTGTGAATGACTTCCAGTTCATTCCAGTTCATCGCTATACGAAAATAACAAGAACAATATGCGGTAAACAGTAAAACTGTTTGCATTATAAACCAGCGTGTTAATAATTAAGATAATAAGACACACCAGTATCAAGCAGCAAACTGAGCATTTTTAAAAATAGCTGGAAACAAATGACACCAGAAGCTAGACCCATAAAATTTACACATGGCCATGTCTGCTCTTGGAGATCTCACAATTTTTGGCAACTTTACATCTGACAATTTTATTTCATATGAATTGCAAAACCATTAGTCTAACTGAGAATATGTATTTATTTTTTACTCTGAGGAAGAAATGGGATTGCGCAAGCCAGCTTGACTCTATTTACTCTCTTATTTCATGTTCCTGGTCGTATTGTAAACAATTCATCAATGCACATTATTCTGAACCAAACTATTGTTTTTGTTTGTTTTATAATCTTTAATCAAAATGCAATAACTTGCTCTCATTCTGAAATTATGTTCCTTTTTTTTTTTGCCAATGCTGCAGGCTATTTCAGAATTTTTTTCTTGTTGAATATCCTTTTTCACTTGAAAATATGTCACGTTCTGGAAGTAAAATTGCTTGCAAATTGCAGTTCACACTGACTTTTAGACATCAAGAGAAGCACAGAGAATAATCATGGTGGCCCAGTATATATACACGAGTGCTAACCTTTCTCACAAATTAATCACAGTCTGTTGGATGTCTACTTGGATAATAAGGCCAAAAATGAAGCCTGTCTCGGAAAAACAATGCAATTCAGTTAAGTTATTATTTCCAGCTAAATAATTCAGCTTTCTGGTCAATGGTGGGCCCAAGGGAATTGTGGGAAGTGCAGAGCTGTTTCAGGAAGCCTAATGCTCGGTATTAAAGAAACATTCAGCATGTTTTAAAGACAATAAACCAACAACGACAAGGCAGTGTGATCTTTCTTTTTTCTTTTTTTTTCCAAGGCAATGAACACAGCACCTTAAAATGACAAAGAACAGAGACAAGTCGCTTTCAGGTGAGCAAGACAGAGAGAGATGAGAGTGCCGTCAAAGCACAGCAAAAAGGATTTACAAACAACCAAGATCACAGACGCAGAGAAGACATATGACTCCAAATATTGGTATGCAGATCACATCAAACAAGAAAAAACTGGGGAAGAGAGACGGTCCAGAAGAGCGTTTGAGATCTCTCCTGGCACCCCGCACATGGATAAAAACAGCTCCAGACAGAAAGAATACAGTAGACAGGAGGAAGATATATGATACAACAACAGAAGCACATTTCCTACCTTATGTCCATTTGCCGGTTCAAGCACACCACAGCACACCGAAGCACAAAAGCCACAACTCCAGAGTGATGGCCACTAGATTACCTGGGCTCTCAAGAGCCAAACAGTTCAGAGAAAAATGGCACTGGGCATTAGCATGGAAACCTCAGGACTGTAGGTCAACGCAGACGTGATTCTGAATAGTTTTAAATCTAGTCATTATCCTGCAGAGTTAATGAGTCTGTAAATCTGTCTACTGTTGCACGGATCCGTGTATAAGTGTGATACATTAAAAGTACAGTGAGGTCTAAAAGTCTTGACAGCCCACAAGCCTGGGATGCTAAATTTAATCTTGCTCGAGAAATAAATGGGGTTTCTGAATTTTAAATATGTAAACATAAATATATGAGTTAATAAAAAAAGAAAATTATTCAGAAAAGGTTCAGAAAAATAAATGCCTAAGAAAGAAAAAGAAAAGAAGAAAAGCATCTGGTAATAAAAGTTTCGTAATGCACTGAAGTAAATAAAATAAATGTGAATGCAATGTTCAGAAAACTAAAATATAGTAAAAATATAATATAGTAAAATGAACATATACATATGGCATAAGAAAACCAGCAAAAATACCATTGTTCACTATTTTAAGTTGTTATGCTGATGACAAAATTTGTAACAAAGTTTAAAAAATGTGTTAGATAACAGATAACAGCATCAGTCATAAATCCACATTTAGATACCTAAACTGGCAATTGACCGTCAGAGGTATGTGGGCACAGGTGTAGTGCTGGGTGCCAGGAACGGAAAAAATGTGTAAACCGTTAACATCAGAATGGATATAACAGATCAAAGAGCGTAAAAAGAACATCCAACAAAATATTTGTCAACCTGAAGCGCCACTAAATGATAAATGACACTAATTAGAGATGAATGATGGTCCAAAATGGTCTCAGTTGACAGGAATATCCATGCTAGCTTGCCATGCTGATGCAGGCCAGTGCCATTCTGTGTTGATTAGATACAGGTCTGTTTGACAAGATGAGATTAGCACGGGCGCACTGAGCAGCTCAGTTCCCATAAACAGGCTATGATGCACGTGGACATATAAGATAGTGGTGGATGACAGCGGAACAAGGGACGTTGACACGTCGAGAATACCAGGATGAGACGTTTGTACCTCAGCAGAGCCCATCTGAATTTCTCATACAGATAAACAGCAGAGATAGAGTTCGAGATGCACGCTGTACCAAAAGCCCCGAAGGGAACGATAATAATAAAAAAAAGCTCTCAGGTAGGAGAGAAAAGACGAGACACCCTCCTTTAAATCCAAGGTGTTCGTTTTGCCAGGCTTTAATTCCAATCGTGATTCTGTAATTTTGTGCGATACTAAGGCACAGAGCTTTCTATAAAGGAGCGGATTAGCGGCGAGCTGATGTCAGCGCAAGAAGAGAACAGCAGTATCAAACGCTGACCTGTTTTCAGCTGATAAGCCGCACACACTTCGTGCTAACCGACTCATTTAATTTGAGGCTGCGACATTCAGAATTAATTAACACTCTTGTAAGGAGTGCCAGACTCAACTGTGTACCGCACATATATAAAAACAACAAGTTTGAAAGATCCCCGAGACCCCCATGCTGATTTTTACGGTGCTACTTACATAAGAAGGCCAACCACCGCTCCAATTTTCGCGATACAGCTTTGCAGCATGTTTAATACGGCATATAAAACGTCTCTCTAGTTTTCACCCACCCTTATGTATGTTCTTCCCATATGTCATTGGCTGAATGGCGGTGGAACGGGATGAAATGTTCTCATGTTAAGTGGCAGGCATGAAATATGCAGAGCTTAGCGTGGGCACGTGCTGCACACCGTCCAAGTTGGTTTTATACGGGCGATGCTCTGAGCAAATTGACAAGACTTCCTCTGCCAAGCGGTTCAGAAACACATACAAATAATGCTTAATGTGATCGAATAAAATGTCACATCAGGGTCTTTTGTGTTTCCAGAGTCCATATTAGATGTATGCTTAAATCTCAAGGTTATATACACTCAAACAACGCAAGACCAAACAAAGGCTATTGATGTTCCAGTTTTATTTAAATGCATACTCGTGTTTTTTTTTTTTTTTTTTTTTTATGGAAAATACTTTGGCACAAGAAAAGCATTGAGGATGTATGAAGCAAAGCACACAGAAAGGTCAAGAGCACTCGCTAAAACACTATAGGCTAGTTCATGCATAAAGCTTCTATGCACATTGGAATAGAAAAGACAAAAAAAAAGACCTTTTTCATTTATTTTTATCTACAATACTGACCACATAAAATTCATGACATTTAAGAACATTTGACACATTTTATTTGCTTATATTATTATAAGACACTTAAAAAAAATAATAATATCAAAGCCCTAAATTGAACTGCTTGCTATTTTTTTGGCAGAAATGACAAAATGCACAACATTTTCTTCCCCCTTTTTTCTTTTTGTTTGCTTTGTTTTAACCAAAAGTGTCTTATCCTGCAAACATATCTGGAAACCTTCGCCATTTTAGAGAGGTTATCCCTTCCCTGAAATCCTATGATGAAGATATGATATGAAGCCCCAGTGGTTTCCAATAAAAGCCACTGGCCGCTAGTCAGCACAGATAACCGCTCAGGGAACTCTGATGTCTGAGAGGATCTGACCCGTTTCTGTGGATGTGTGGCTCTTGTGGCCTTTCCAGCTCTATTTAGTGATACGGTATCTGTTCCACACAGGGACTTCGCTGCTGTTACCGCTGACATGAACAGTGCTCGCGTTTCTAGACCGACTGTCGTATCGGAGTTGTCAGCATGCTAAATTAGGACACTGTATTAAAGCACTGACCAGCCCGTGTTGGACCCATTAACACAACAACAGATAGCTTCAACGGACCCCTATTGTCGCTTATGAGCAATGTTTACACGCTTGAAATGTTTTATTTCCACAGCTACACCGTCTAATTGTGCTGCAATTTATTCGTCGTCTTTATATCCTGTTCTTCTCTTCGCCTTTGAAGCGCGTTATTGTGTTGTGGTATTCTTTCAGGGTTTTCACGTAGCAAGTTTCAACATAATATAATGCAGCGGGTCTCTATTGACGAGCTTCAAGATGGAATCGTTCGAGCGAAGTGAAGCTATATCAATGCGTCCCAACTAGACTAATTTGCTCATGCACAAGCTCTTCAATGAAATCCAGAGATATTACCCATGGGTGACTACTCATCTCTTTGTCATCGTAAACCCCAATGATGTTGAAAAATGCTTCCCGACCGTACCCGTTAAAAACATGCATATCTAACATAGGGGTCAGTAATACATGGCCGACGGGTCTTTTAAAGGTTATTGGCTACAGCGCTAGCTCGTTTCTGATATTAGCACTTGTTCTCGTCCTGTCTCAATCTGTAATTGTCTCAAGCAGGAGGTAGTTGATATTTAATGTGCCTGTCAAATACCTCTCGATAAAATCCGGCTGACCTTTAAGCAGAAGTCAAGTGTTAAACAAGTAGGAGCCAACGGGAACCATCACAGGAGTCATGCTTCCTGTACATGGGTGAGTGTTTGCTGATGGTGTGAGATGATCAGGCAAAAAAAAAAAAAGCAGATCACTACCACAATCAGGCACATCCATTAAGCTCTACTGGCTCATACATACACGCAAACAGGGTACAGGCATCCTAAAAAAAAAGTCAGATTTACTCATGCTTCCAAAAAAAAAGAGAAAGAAAAACTTTGGTCAATTTTTGTTATCTAGTTGACTGTACAATGCAAGTCAGAGATTAGAGCAAGACTAGGGTTCACCACAGAGCTAACTAAGGACATGTGTATCATAAACGTTCGGGCAAAAAAAAAAAATCGTCATGCAAAAACCTTTCGAGTTTGCATTCTTCTTGAAACAGGCAAAATAGTTTGCGTATAAAATCAGCAGAATATCACTGTCACAGGCTGGATAAGAAGAGCGAGGCTAGCCATTGTGCACCTCATCTGCGATTCATGCACCTTTAGTGCAAATGGCTGAATCTGAACACCGGCGGTGCTCAAAACACACACACATCTGAGGATAGTTTAGAAGAGAGCTATGCAATACACACCACATTCAGGAAAGCCGTAGAGTACAAATAGTATAAAGACAGCCTTTAGATTGGAACGTTCCTCCAGCATGGACACACTCAATGGGATGTCGTGAAAGCCGACAGCGACCTTCAGGCTAATCTACGAATATCGAAATTTTGCATGCATATGTATATAGATGGTTTAGTTTTTGTGCATGGCTGTTTATATACATACACGTGCCCATTTTATGGAGTGTATGGTACATAAACGTAAGGAGGTTTGATGAAGAGGGAGTTTGATGGAGGGCTGGGTTAGTTTTAGGAGGTCGCCCCTAACTCTGGGCTTCCATGGCAGGGTATTCAGGGTTTATGAAGGAAAAGCCCTCGAACTCGTCTTGGTCGAGGTTCATGATGACCTCCTGGTCTGGAGGGGTGAGAACCGGTGGATGGCGGGTGAAAAAGCGGTCAAAGTTCTCTGCATCCCGGCCACACTGCAGGAGGGAGAGAAGAACAAGAGAGGCATGTAATGGATGGGGGGTGATGAACATGGTCAAGTAGAACGTAAAAGAGAACAAATAAAATATGACAATGGGTGTGAATGTAAGGGCTGTGACAGGTGCTGTAGATTACTGAACAGCAGTTCTAGAGACATGGATACCTATACTGTTGAATAGACCAGCAAACTGAACATTTTGGACGAAAATTGTGCAATGGCCATTACTGTGAAAAACTTTTTAGACAAAAAATAACCGTTTGAGCAATGAAAAAATTCAATAGATGTTAAAGGTAATTCAGTGGATCATAAATGTCAATAAAGAGCCGTTATTTATAAGAGTATATTTAAAAAAAATTGAAGTCAGTCTGTTATGATTTACTGCCATTCATGTCATTCCAAATCTATCTATATTTATCTATCTATCTATATATATATACATATATTAAAAAACATAAAAATAATTTAAAGTCCTCTAAAACAGGCAAAAAGCACCATAAAAGTATCATACATTATTTAAAGCCACATGATCAAATTTAATTAATTTACAGAAATTTTAGACTTCACTGAAAGCTCTTGAAAAGCAATGGTATCTGATTTATGTATAAATAATCATTTCAGTCAGACCTTTTAGTGGTTAACAGCTCACAGGAGGGGATTATTATCTGTGAATAATGACTTCATCAAGCAAATATACTGCATCTGAAGCCATATTAATAACAGTGTATATTGTTAATTTTCAAAGCTTCAAGATTCAGTCCACTTTTATTGTAAAAGAGCAAAAAGAACATAATTCAAAATATCTTCTTATGCATTCCACAAAAATCCAGTCGAAGTTTGGAACAACATGATTAAATGATAACAGAATCAATCTGGTCTATTGAATGAAGCACATTGGCCAACATTTTTTACTGATCCACCAGTTACACCAATATGGGAATTGGAAAAAGCCCCAAAACTGGTCTTTCCATCATGGTGTTAGGAGTAAATATGAATGCATGGACGCGCGTGTGAGACCTTTACACTCATACTGATACAGAAATATGTTCCACATGTCAATGGCGTGTTAGGGTGTCATTCATGATGCTTTTGAAAACAACAACAGTGAAAACAATAACAACAGCATTAATGCCACCACAAACACATACGCTTCAGTTCAAATGTCAGCTTTTGAAATTCCAATGTTCTATTGCACTTCCAGTGACATTTAAATAGCTCGCTCATCATAATGGCAAAAACAGGTAAGTCCACGCTAGCGAATCTGTACATGAGAGTGAAATCCTTTGCACTGTTCACACACACATATGAAGAGCATTGATCAGTGGCGGTCCGGTACTCACCTTTTACAGCCCGTCATGCAATATTCATGAATAGGACTCTGAAGCAAAGTCAAACCATCAGAATATTCCAAACCTGGCTAGTTCTCTACCTCTGGCCCATGATGAGGTACTGTATATCTGCAACCTCTCCTTTGGCAAACAATACTGTTGGAGCAGCCACAATGAAAAAGGAAAAACTGGCAAGTGGTGAAAACTAGAGCTGAGATAGCTCTCTAACTGTTCAACATATGCATTTTATAAGAACATATTGCGACTGCATATTTTGTGATGTACCACACGGTCATTAGTGGAGAATCAACAACAGCGCTGCACATCATATATGATGGATCAAACATTTTATATACAGACCCACTGCACAGGAGAAAAATCACAAACTTTCGACTTCACAGGAGTTCATCATTTCCACCAATCAGAGAGAAGACCTTGTGAAAGTCTGTATGGGGTTCTGCTTCTAATGAGCACAATGGGTGGGCAATCAACTTTGGGTCCATTCACTACAGCTCCTTCAAAATGAAAAATTTACTTGCACAGAACTTCACAATATATTTTTTCCCCCCATTTCTCCACGTCATCATTGTTACAGCATTACATTTAGTGAACAAACATTTTTACAAAAAAGAAAGAAATGCAATCAAATAAAGGTACCTATGCAGGATGCAGTTGATTAATTCCACGTGGCATGCTTAAACTAATGTGAATAAATCATAATTTAGATCTAATCAATACAGTACAGAGTGTTCATTTTTCACCTCAGTGTGTGCCACAGACTACTGTCTAAAAACTGGGGTCTTTTAAAAGACGTTATTATGCTCACCAAGGCTGCATTCATTTGAACAACAACAAAACAGTGCTATTACATTTTAAAAGAACCGTTTTAAATTATATTTTGAAGTGTCACTTGAACACAGCCGAATTTCAGCAGTCATTACCGATTTGGTGCAAAATATGTATTCATTTTATGCATTACTTTAAGATTCTTAGAATAGAATTTTCGAAAGAAATGCATTTACTTGATACAGAAAAACTGTAACATACAGCAATACTGTAATACTTGTAACAATATTAATGTCTTTACTGGCACTTTTGATCAATTTAATGGATCCTTGCTGATCAAAAATAATAATTTCTTAAAATTGACCCCAAGCTTTTGAGGGTAGTGTACACAAAAACTTATAAATAAAAGTTTTCGTTTACATAATATGCGTGTATATATTTATTATTATGTGTATATATAAATATAAGCATTAAACAGAAGCATTAGTAAGACCAAACCCCTTCAAATAAACACTCCCTACTATGCCACCGGGCAGCCCATCAAAAGCTTCAGCCTTTAAAAGCCCCATTTCATACAGCATGAAATGACCTCATTTTCTTGACTGTACCATTAGCCCAGAATCCTTAGTGTGGACCTGGCAGCAAACACAATAGCTTTAGATGTGCCTCTGCATTTTCAGCGAGAGGATTCTGACTACCATGTGAATGATTTACAACCAATACATCTTATATAAGACAGAGGTGCAATCAAAGCTCAGACTTTCTTGGCAAGTTCACTCAGCACCTCTAAATACTAAACAGCCACACACGCACACACATAGAGTGACAGACAGTGAGAGCACTGAGGCATGACATCTGTGTGTGGGAACCATTAAATCACCTGGCGCAGCATTTGTGTACCTCTGCATTCAGAAGCCCCTCTAATTTAAACTCAATTAATGGTCTCATGCAGCAGCCACCTGACCCCTGTCGCCCCGCCGCAGATGCATTAATATTTCCAAACGCTATCAGGAGAGGCTTCGACTTATGGATCTGCCCGCTCGCTGCCGTATGTGCCGTGCGCTACCTAGGCAAGTGAACCCACAGAGAGTCGGACGACCTGCGCCTGAAAATTGAGGGAAAAGCTTTTTGGTGTCCTCTTAAAATCACCTGTCCACAGTCATTAGCATCAGGGGGCCACATCCGCTGTGAACAGCCCTTGCTATTAAAGACACACATGTGACAAGCGGCTTGTCTGAAGACCGCTGTGTTAAACACTGCCCATTTACAACTCTCTCTTTCTCTCACACATGCGTCCATCGCTCACCGACGCAGACCTTTTCTCTCTGACACGCGCTCTGTTTTTATTTGTGAGAAAAAGTGTTTTCCCTCTGCTCGCTCATATCTCTGAGTGACTGCTGCACATGGGGATGAAGGGAGAGGGAATGAAAGGGAGAATAATATTCTTTAAAGCAAAAGCTACCAAGCATCACGCTCACACGGCCCATAGTTGTCATTTCTGAATACAACATGCTCTCCAGCCTTCACTCTGGGCAAAGCCTGTTCAAAAGACCATAACTGGACCCCAGCGTGAGATGATGGAGTCCTGGTGGCTCCACGAGAATACTTAAACCCTAAGATGCTTTTATCCATAGCCATTTACAGCATATTTATTATAGTAACAGTCTCTAGAGAAAACAGAGGATATGTATATAAACACAAACGTTTTATTTATTTTAAAATTAATTTGATGTACTTTAGGTTTATTTTCACCTAGGTTGCCGTGATATTATGAAATATTATCGCAGTTTTAAATGATCTTTTTCAGTTTTAATATACCGTAAATGTAATTCATTCCTGTGAAGGCAAAGCTGAATTTTGATCAATTTATTAGAATTATAAATTGATTAAGAGGCAGTAAAGATGTTTAAGAGCTAAAGATGTACATTTTTAATTATTATTTTAAAGTATTATATATAATATTTAATAATTAAAATATTTGGAATGCAAAACGCACAAAACCATGCTGGTAATGAACATGGATTTGTGCAGCTTGTCAGTGAACACATGTCATGGCATTATATATGTGTACACATGTGTATATTTGTGTGTGTGTATATATATATATATATATATATATATATATATATATATATATATATATATATATATATATATATATATACACACACACACACACAGAACTGCGTTCTGAACTATTATGCAAGTTGAAATTCTGGTCATATTTTTTCCCCAAGAACATTTTATTAACTAATATTGATTTTGTATTTAATCAAATATAAGTGATATATAATTGTCCGGGAAGGCTGAAAGTCATAAACTCCTTATACTCATGTGCCCCGAATTATTATGCTCATTTTCTTTTTCCAGACAAAATGAGCCAAGAAAAAGATTGAACTCAGACTAAAAGTTAAAAATGATTAAATGCCCAGGAGAAGATACAATATTAATGCAATAATAGAATTAGCTTAAGGAATGACCACTGGGCAGAAATGCTCATTTGGTCAGCAGAATCAGACAAAAAACAGGTGAAGAAGAAAAAACACATTTTAACTGCAAAAGAATTAAGAATTAATGTCAAGAATTAGGTGAGAAACCATCAGGAGTTATTTAATCTCCAGCGCCATCATTATCCAGAACTGCACCCTTCCTGGAGTCTCCACAAGTACTATGTTTCAGGAAGGAACAGCATCACATCCTCTTGAACCACTGTTTGAAGAATTTATTTTCCAGAATCTGACACTAAGTTTTAGGAGCTTATATTAGTCAATTTCAGCAAGACAGACATTTCAGGATAAGAGATAAAAATGCATTAGTATTGGATCCTTCTTATGGGCATTTAATAATAACTTTTAACTTTTAGTCTGAGTTCAATCATTTTCTTGGCTCATTTGATCTAGAAAAAGAAAAGAAAGAAAAGAAAAAGAAAAGAAAATGTGTAATAATTCGGGACACACACACACACACACACACACACATATATATATATTAGTATATAAACATATATACACATATATACACATATATATTAGTATATAAACATGAATAGAAACTAAATCTAATGAACTAAATTATAATTTAGATCATTTTAGAATTCTATTTTAATTGACAGAAAAATTATTATTTTATATGTAATATTATCTGATTGTAAACAATTATCTGATTCTATAACAAATTTAATATGATTTAAGTGTATTAACATCAAACTGTGCAAATTGGGTCAGGAATATTCTTCCAAAAATAACAATTTCAATTACTGAAGATTGTAAATATCCACTCATGTCATAATGACCCGGTCCATTTTTTTGGAGCTCAACTGCAAAAGAACAGATCTATCTACTGACTAAAGAACCCTCTTTTTAGTCAGAAACACATCTTTGGTGGAACACTTTACCATTTTACTGGTGATCATCAAAAATCAACACTCACCACCATTTACTAGCATGCTGGTATCAGCTGGACTTTTCATAATGAATCTGTCACTCTCCTCACCTGGCTTTGATCCCTTTCCACCTCCCTCCATCACTCCTTTGTTCCAGTATGAGTGGAGCATGACGGACAGTGTGTGTAAATGAAAGGGTGAGGTTAAGGTGACCGTGTCCAATCTGCACCGACACAGAGAAGGTGCCGGGTGACATACAGGAAGTAAGAGTGAGCGGCGCTGGCAGCAAAGAGGCTGTCAGCGTTCGGAGAGCCGCCCTCCCATGGCTGGCACATGCGGCCCGCCGCTGCCAGTCTTGTACCACGCAGGCAACAACAGTCCATCTGCTGCACATACAGCCAGAGGCGTTCCACCTAGAGCTGGCTGGCATCCCAAGCAACAAATCAACAGTCACTTCTCACCTGCCACTAGATAATTCAACAGCACCGGCAGAGAAATGAAGAGCTCCGTATGGTGGCCCTCCCCTCGTTCTGCTCCAAACTGAGCTGTAAAGTCACTCTGACTGTTTGGAGGGCCCGTGTCCCTCTTCGTATCCCCTGGGTCCGATTCCCTAATCCACCTCAACGCAGTGATCCCTTGCCAGACACTGCTGTCATGCTTAATTTCAGAGCCGCATGCTGTGATGTGTAAAGGGACATGCCATCCAAATCCTACGTCAGACTACCGTGCTTCCCAGCGGAGTGAGATCTGGGCGAGGAGGTGCTCAGCAGGAACGGGGCTGAATCTAGGGAGCTGTCCTCAGTGACCGGCCTGCCATCGGATCTTTAACTACAGGCTCTGGAAACTCAAACGCACATAAAAGCTTTGAAAACAATAACCAGTGAGCTTCCTCATTGCCTACATAGGCAGCTGCCCTCTACGTACACAGGAGTGCACTCAAGAATCACATGGAACATTATCTCACACTTGATAGAATAAATATATAAGACATGAGGAACAATGTGACACTTTTAAGGATAAATACAAAATGTTATATTATAACATTTATATTATAAGCTTATTTGGATGCACATAAACCAAAGTTAGTGATTCTTTTTTTTCATTTATTTACAGGGTATGTAATTGTGACATTCATTTGCATTTATTTATTGTGACATTTGCCATCATTCACTGATTTTAAGGGATGATGATAAATTATGGCATACTTTTATGGACAAGCAATTTTCCATCTTATTTCAAATGATTTGAAAGTGAATGAATAATATTTTATGGTTTATAAGTTTGTTTGAATGCCTAAATTCACAAAAATTGTATAATTTGTATTTTTTTTAAGTATTATTATTTTTATCTTAATACTGACCATTTAAAAATCATTTTTATACAGATACAGATAGATAAACTTAAAACTGGGGTGAATAATCACTGTAAATGATTATGTGGATAAACTGTTGAATTAATACAATTTAATCTCAAACTATTTGTTTTGCAAAACTGCCAAAAATATTATATAATATATAAATCAGAAATATTTTCAGTGAGGCATAGCAATATTTTACTGGGGTCTACAGTCTAGCAACAACCCTGCAATGCCATGAAAACAAGATACATATTTTAAGTGCATGCCAAATTTTTCAGTTTAGAATTAAGTATTTGTAATAAATCATGTTTAACTTTCATATTCTGGCATCCTGGATTTCTTTCTCTCTGTGTTTGTTGCAGTGCATTCTGGGATTGATTTGGAGTTCTTAAAATGCTGCCTATTAATGCCTCTTAGTGGGTTTTGGAACAGAGCTAATGTCTGCGTGAATTTTTGGTCTCCACATGAGACAACACGAGTCTCATTTGGATCATAATTGCCCAAGTTTGTAAATCACAGTTATTTGAATGTCCATCAAGCATGCGGCCGTCGTCACGAAGAGGGCCTAAAATCATCCGTCTTTCTGCTCAGCTAATGACACCAGCACGCAAACATCCATCTGCTGCTACACAGGCAGCCAACAGCACACGAACACTCCCAATCACACACACACACCTGAACAGTGAGCTAATGTGCCTTGCTGCTGTTTCACAGTATAAGTAAGCCTGAAAACTGGGAACACATTTGCTAAATTTTAGCATTACATCACTTGCTTACCAATGGATGCTCTGCAGTGAATGGGTGCCGTCGGAAAATCTGTGAAAAACATCTCTACAAGTAAGTCTAGTGAATCAGTTACTGCCTTGTGAAATGAAAAGCTGTGTGTTTGTAAGAAATCAAATGAAGGTGTTTTAACAATAAATGCCAAGTACATCAGTTACAATAATGCCTCCTCTTCTGTTCTGCTTTCACATCAAGATCATATCAGCATATTTTGTTGAATGGATTTTGTTAAATGGTGCTTTATCTGTGCATACTTCTCTCCTGTTTTAGATGACATGGCTTTTTCATTAAAGAAAGTATTATGGAAAAAGAATGCAAGCAAATGTTTTAAAATGTCTTGATGGACATCTTTATTGCTAACTTTAAGTGCTAACTAATAGACTAGAGTGGATTATTGTTGCAAACTGAGAGTCCAAACATGTTTTTTTATCAGCTGACTCTCATTCTGATGGCACCCATTCACTGTAGAGGATCCACAGGTGAGCAAGTGATACAATGCTAAATTTCTCAAAATGTTTCTTAAAGAAAAACATCTACATCTTGGTCCAAGAGTGAACTATTCTTTCAACCCCTTAGCATTCCGATGTCCGTCCTGAGGTACAAATCCCATTCAAAAAATAATAAAATGATCTAGTAAAATATAGTAAAAACAGACATTGAATTGAATTACACTATACACAGTACTGTACAGTAGCATTGAGTTATGACTGGTTATGAGACAAGCAAGAACTGTTTGCTCGTTCAGTGGAGATATGAATTTTTAAGGAAACCTGTTTGTAAACCATCATTTTTACAATTCTCTTGGGTGAACCTACTGTCACAGAAATGACATACTTCCAATTCAACCAAAACTAACACATTCGATTTAAGTGCTACAGTAAAACTTCAGATGTTAAGGTGAAGATGAAGTTAATAGCAGCGGTGAACTCGCTTTTCTAAAATCAACAGGACAATCTGTTCTCAATGAGTGCACCGAGACCTCGATGCCAGGGAGGTGCTGGAAGGAAGGAGATCACGTTTAGCTGGCCAGTCCGAGTCCGAGCGGGAGGTCAGGAGGGTTGATGTGGAGGGAAGCACTGCCTGGGCAATGCCTGCTCCATCTGACAGCTCACACACACGCACACACACAGAGACGCAAGAGAAGCTGTACTCATTAAGGATCTGACTGAGGCTGACAAACGCGTCTCAGCTCGGTCGGAGCCATTGCACACACACACACACCGCTAACGAAGCTAAGATGCTGCTGTGCTTCTTGCTGTGGTGTGTTGAGGAGGACATACAGACTCCTCATTACACCCTACTGCTCTCCACAGCCCTGAAAGTTTGACTTGTCATCTCTGTGCTACAGCACAGCAGAATTTTGACTACTTTGACACTGTCTTAGAAAACTACGGGTACAGTCGGCCAGTTCGAGCATGTGCTGTTACAGGTTGCTTAATGTGATTTACACTAGTAAGACATTTTCCCCGATCAACATCCTTTGCTGGTCCTGAGACAACATTTCTAATAACCGATCAACGCCCTCTGATGTTGGGATTAGGTTTATAAACTACAGGGTTAAGTGAAATTTAGAATCAAAGAAAATAAAATTCAAGAAAAATTTTATAAGATTTGGAATTAAATTAAGCCCCACTGGATGTTGAAATGGAATCTAAATTTGAGTGACATGAAGAATTCCCTTCAGTTCACTGCAATTCAGTGAAACACAAATGTGTTAAATTTTACTTATTCTAGTGATATAAATATAATACTTGTAATTTAATTCAGTACAAACTTTTGATTTAATTTTAAAGGAACGGTTTACCCAAAAATGACAATTATGGCATATTTTTTTTATATTTATATGACTAGCATACTGGTTGATTATTATTATTTAGGCTCTTCCAACCTTGGTAATGCTTGTAGATAGCAGCCATGATACTACGTACTACGTCGTAAAACTAACCTATGCCTTCGAGGGGTTATCACATGTCCTCTGAAGCAGATTCATGGGTTTTTGTAATAAAAATATTTATAGTTTTCAAATTCTAACCTAAATAATCTAAATACCTGATTTCTGGCAAACAGTCGTGTGTGCACGTCCCTGAGGGAGGTGCATGAGGTTTTGCCTGAAGTCAGGTATTTAGGTGGCTTGGGGGTGAGTAAAATATACCGTAATTTTTTATTTTGGGTGAACAATTCCTTTAAGGTGTCCTTGTTACATGTTATCTGTATTTACTATTAACATCAATACATTATGCATAATTACATGAGAGTAATCCTAAACCAAACCCTAATCCTAACCTGACCATATAGTAACTACGTGTAGTTAATTAGTGACCCACATTTTGTGACAAAACATAAATTATTTAATTAATGGGTAATTACTGCAATTTACTCCCTGAAATACATACTACTACACAGATAACTAAATAAAACCTAATTTTGCCTTTAATCAAAAACCAACAATAACAGTCTAACACTGTTTAGGATTAATAACAGACTATATAACATATTCATATAATATTGTATGAACTATAACATGTAAAAATAATTAAAATAGGTTAACTGGCGAGTTTGAATTAAGGTTAAAGTTAGATTGGGTTTAGACATTTGTATGGGGTTAAGAACAACAGTAGGGTTATGGCTGTTGATAGTAATGTTTTTTAGAAAAAAAGGTCAAAGGCAATGAAACTTGACTTCAGGTACAAATCTGAAATAACCACCAGGTATTTAGTTTCGTAGCAAAACCTAAGGAGTGAATGCAAGTAAGAGTATGTGTGTGTGTTAGAGGTGAGGTGACTGGATGGACTTACGGCCTTTGGTTTAAACGGTGGCTGAACTTCCTTGTTCTCCAACTTTTCCCAATCCATGTAACGGAAAAAGCCGTGTTCCCTGATGTCCCGCTCACCCTCAGGACCGCAGCCCAGACGCTTCCCTGGGTGTTTGGTCATCAGCTGCAACAGAGAGGACAACACAATTATGAGAGGACCACTGGAACATAAAATGGCTGTCAAACACTTCTACCATATTGAGCCGAGTATAAGAAAACCCTGATTATAGTACGACCGCCCTTTTTCCAGATGATCCTTTTGGTGAAAGTCTTTTTGAAAATCAAATCTTAGTATAAAAACAATTATTTATTTACTACTACTTTTACTTGATTTTTTCCTATTTTAAATTTAGCTTTCAAAGTATGGTAAATAATGGTAAAATGCACCAACAATCACATTTAAAAATATACACTTTTTGATATACCATAAAAATAGCAGGTAGCCCATCTAAATTATAGAACATTTAGTCTATCCATTTTATATCCATCAGACTTTTTTCCTTTCCTTTTCACTCGTGATATTTACAACACACATTACATTACGTAGCCTATGTCATGACACACTAGTTTTTATGTGTATTTGGCGTCACCTATTGTTGTGGGTGTATTATTGATATGTCAAAGTCTAGACTACGAATGTAAGATGACAGCGTTTGTTCGTATTTTCAAAAAGAAAAAACATTGTCCTTATATTTGGGTCAATGCGGCAATTAAATGCATAATGCACAGAATAAGGAATGAAGTTCATCAGAATTAATAGCATATAATCTATATTTTACTAACGGAGGATTTAGCATGAGCCAATAGTAGTTTCCACGTTATTGCAGAATTTATGTACAGGGCATGAGAAATCTTTATTAATATATTTAAATGAATACACAAGTGTATAGTAGATTAAAGTGTAACAAGAAGCCAAATATTTAGTTCATAATACAGCTAGGGTACCTGCTTGCTCTACTTCAGTGGTGTTTTGTTCAATAATTTTGTTTTATGGGTCAAAAATACATGTTGTGTTAACATCCCTGGAGGGGGTTAAACTAAATCCACAGAAATGAGAATGTCATTACATTTTTTAGGTCAAATAATTTTTACTTTGCAGTTTCAGCACAGCCTCTCTTCATCAACTTCCTCTGCTCAACCATCTCTCTCCCTTTTTCCCCTTCACCGACAGCTGTTTTATTCCCCAGCAGAACATGCTATGTTGAATATAACAAAATCGTTTGGCTATTTTATTCCAGTGAGTGACTTTAGCGTGTGTAGGAGAGATTAGGCGAGGGGAAAAGCTCAACAACTTGCCGCTTTTTCTTCAGCGCCTCAGTGCGCATGAAAAATTGATGGCAGCAGAGAAGTCTTTCCAGGCTCTTGTAAGGCATAGGTGGAGGTAGTGGAGGAGGGGGGAGATGAAGGTCTCTGCTGACTGGTAGAGCCTTAACCCTCACTGGATCAGGAAAGGACTGGGCCGGGGCCGGATCAATCCCTGACCCTGCATGCCTTCTGGACTCATGGCGCTTCCTAAGAGCCGTGTGCTCCACTGCCCTCTGAAGCTTTGTCATCATTTTCATCATTAATGTATACAGCAGAGGCCAGGACACGCTCACTCACTGTGTGGCAGCTGGGCCATGCTGCCTCTGAGACACAGCTGGCTAATTCTCTCTCTCCATTCATCCATCCATCCATCCAAATGTATTTGTCCAAAACACAGCTAATTATCTATCTGTAAAATATATCTATAAAACATCATCTATCTATGCATCATCCATCCATCTATAAAACACATCTAATTATTTATGAGACACTACCTACCCACACATCCATCAAATCCAATCTTTTGTCCATCCATCCATACAAATTTATGTACAAAAACACATCTATCTATCTATCTATCTATCTATCTATCTATTTATCTATCTATCGCCTCCGTTACCTGTTTAGCTCTCGTTCCCGGAAGTAAGGAACAGAGACGTGCATCATTGAATGACGTTTTGGAATTTGCATGCTGAGGCCACCCCCCTGTACATATGGGTATATAAGATGGTGGTGTGCAACCACTCATTCTGGTTTACGCTGAGGAGCAGAGTCGCAACCCGACAATTAGTGCAGTTCAAGATTGTGGCAAGTGGGGGGAACCTTGGGCACATAGCAAGGTCTGGGTCTGAAGGTAACGTGAGAATCAGACGGACAAAATTCAAGGAACAAATTGTTGACTCAGTAACAAAGTTTTTAATGACAAAAACTTCAGCTCAACTGAGTCTAGTGGCTCAAAGGGAACTCCTTGTTGTCCTAACAGGATGACAGAAAGGTTCCAAGAAGGAAAAGAGACCATTCTAGAAGGGTTTAACCTCCTTGCCCCTCTGAGGAACCTGATGATCAGGTGATGCCTTCCTAGGGTCAGTCCGTCTACCACGTTGTGATGGTATCCATGATAGCCTGGGGAAGGCCAGAGAGGTCTGTTCCAGAAGCCAGGCATGCAGGTTCCATAGATCGGGGCACGGGTGCCAGATTGTGCTCATGTCCTTCCTCAGGGGAATCTTCCAGGGAGGGGTTGTCGAGAGAAGCATGATGTCTGTGAACCAGGTTCAGGTGGGCCAAAACAGTGAAACCAGTAGAACCTGATCTTTTGCTGCCGAAGAGGTCGGCCTCAGTCAGAGATGCCGCTTCTGTACCACCATGGTGGACATCACCTGACCAAGGGACCGCGCCATGACTTTCGTTGCTTGTAGAGCAAAATCAGTTGCATTGCGCAGTTCCTGCATCAACCTCTGGTCAGAACTACCCTCTTGCAGCTGTTTGAGTGCCTTGGTGCATGCAGGGTGGACAACAAGTACACTGCTATCACACACTCTACCTAAGGAATGTCCACATAGCCCCTGGCTGCCCCACCATTGAGGGTAGTGAGGAGTGAAGAGCTCAGCCATGAACAGGCTGTATAGGGAGCCTTCCACATTGCTGTCCAAAAGCATGTCTAATTATCCATCTAGAAAACAAAATCTATCTATCTATCTATCTATCTATCTATCTATCTATCTATCTATCTATCTATCTATCTATCTATCTATCTATCTATCCATCACATCTAATTATCTATTTCCTTTCTTCTGTCTGTTCATCCCTCCATCCATCCATCCATCCATCCATCCATCACTTTCAGCTTGTTTCTGTTTCTGTACAGCTGACTGCTCATATTTCACAGCTGTCCTGCTCTGAACGACAGAGCCGCAGTGTAATCTGACAGCGTGATTCAGGAGAGGCTCTAGAGGCCGAATGGAGCCAAAAACACAAGTGACCTGCAGCATCGGAGTCAAGTCAATTGCTTTATCTCTCCCTCCTGGCCCTCTTCAGCCCACTACACACAAGTGTGGCAGGAGTGCTCTTCAGAGAATTCAGCACTGATGCTCTTAAACTTTAACTCCGAGTTAGTGATGGTGACTAGGTTGGTCACATGAAAAACAGCCAGCCATATACACTGATGGGAATTTCTGCCTCATCACTGTCTGGACAAACTAATCTAAAATGGTTCATGACTGCAGGTCCAATCTTAAAAGAAACGTTTATTGAATTTCTATGGCTATTCTAGTCTTTCATTCTAATCATTCTAGCATGATTGCAGCATTTTACTGGCATATGAATTACCTCTAAAGTAACGTAAAAATGAACTTTCACTCTGAAGATTTTTTGGCACATGGTAAATACTTTGGTAATTGCAACAAGTATACCCATCAAACCTCTTACAGTAAGCATTAAGATAGATATCATACTGTATATTAATTGACTGAGAATCACACTATCAGACTTTCAAGTTGTGCTGAAAACAACAAATTCAAACAAAAATGTGCGCCTTGTGGCTATCTGACGCATGGCAACCTGTATATTATCCACCTGATACTGGATGAAATAATTGTCTGAATTATTATTATTATTAGAAACTGAAATCTGTGCCCATAATATACACCAGGAATAAAAATAATATCTAGCCAAAAAATACTACAAATCTCCAAAATTAAACAACTATACCAAAACTTAGGATTTTGCTTATTTTGAATATCTTTCCACATTTGGAAGTATTTTTTTGGATGCAAGGTGCATTCTCAGCACTTGAAAATGTTAAATGATGTAATGACAAGTTCCAACACATCTTTAACGAGGCAAACTAAATAAACAGCACAAATAAAAGACAAAAGATCTGTCTCCCCTTTTAAATGAGCTACATTCCATCAGTATCAAGAACAGGCGTTAAACTGAGCATGCACCATGTTCTACACTCAGATGGCTTGACAGATGGCTCGAGATACCATTGTACTGTTAGTGTATGGTGACAAGCACTTACACAAATGCAGCATATGCAAAGAGAAAGAGGAAAGGAGACAGAGACAGAAAGCGAGCAAGAGTCTGCGTGCGAGCTCTAGATTGGCCTTAGTCATGGCGTATCAGCCCGTATCAGGCTTGCGTCCCAAGCCTCTCTCAGCGGTGTGCTGGGCTGTGTTCCATATCAAAGAACCACAGCATCCCACTTTAATCCTCCCATATCAGAGCTGTACACTCCATCAACACTGATAATACTCTTCAATTAGCACTCAGAGCACCGCAGTTGCACATATCTGCTGTTACTTCTGCTGCACGAGCGCTTCCTGCAGTACACCATCCTGTCAGCTTCATTAAACGAGTCCTTAAACTCATCCGGCAGGTTTTTCATTTTTTTATTATTTTTTTTTTTACAGAATTAATGCAATATAATTCAGCTACTTTATCATCCTCAGATGCACTGTTTTAAAACGCAGTGAGCTGTCTGTCTATACTTGCCAAAATGTGCGGGTGATGGTAGCACATCGTAATAAAAGTGCATCTACATAAAAGTGTCTGTTATAGTGCATAAATGTAGAGGAACACTTTTTTTAAAAAAAATAAATGTATACTTTTATACATCGAGCATGGATTAAATTTGGATTAAAACGTGGATTAAAAACGACTGCACACATTAAATTGTCTATATTATGATATGATGTTAAAGATTTAATAAAATGGTGATCTTTTGAGTTTTCAAAGAATCCAGAAAAAAGCAGTGATAATAATAAGAAATCTTTCTTAAGCATCCGATCAGCCCTTTTAGAATGACTTTCGAAGGCTCATGTGACACTAGTAGTGACAATTTACAAGAAGTAATAAAATAAATAAAACCTTAAGGAGTATAAAATACTTTCTTAGAGTGTACTATTGTAACAAATGATCACTGAATTCATTTACATATTTTTTTAAAGATCATGGCATTACCATGGTACATGCTCTGAAAACCACAGTACATTTTTGTAATCAGTATTTTTATGCATTACAAAAAAGCTGTATAGGTGGGCAGCTCGCTAAGGTTTTGGTGTATCAGAATACAGTATACATTACTTCTTGCAGAGAGAGTTTAATACACTCACTGTGCTGTTCTCTGCATCTGTCGATGTAAGTGGCACAAATGAATATTCCCTCAGCTGATGTTCTGAGCATTAAAGCCTATATCCCCTCAAACTAAAACCCCAGGCTCTACAGAAGTGAAGTGGAGGATTTTCTTTTGCTTTTTTATGGCAGAACAGAGCATCAACATTTTGATTACGACAGGTTCAATTTATCCATCTGTCCTCTGAAAGTCACAAGGCCAGACTAAATTAGTCATTCAATTACCATGCTGGAAGAACGATTGCTCCGCTTGGTTAAGGGAAATACCTCATTTATATTGCATGGCTCCATTGTAGCTTTCCTGGCAGGGCGGGCGGCAGTGCCCCACGCCTAAAGCCGTGCTTGTCCAAACTTACAGGATTTTCCAATCTGTCTTAAATGTCAAGGATTCATTTAGTATTCCTGCTCTATTTTAGGAGATTGTTGGGGAGAGAGGCCTCCAGGATCTGACACACTTGCTGCACTGCAGAATTAAGCTATTAGAGAAGTTCAGCAAGCACTTACAGCAGATCCTATGAGAAGAGAGGGAGACTGAACTCATCAAGACAATGAGCTCCGCAGACAAGCTGAGACAGGATAAGTCAAGGAAGAAAAATCGACACGCAGAAAGGACGAGGGTTATGCCGAGCATCCATATCTATGTGGGAAAATAGGCCGAAAATGAAAGAAGAAGAGAGAGGGAACAGAAGGATGAGAGGAGGGGTTTTTGTTTATCAGGCTTTATCCAGAAGCATGCTGCATTTTCATGAAGCCAGTCAAAGAGGGGCAACATTCAGATTCTAAACGCAGAGGGTTGATTCATTATTTAATGTTCACATTAGCATGAATGTATTAGTGCGCAGGTCCCTCTGGAGACACCTGCTTTCACATCTCTCTTTCCATTTTATATTCCAGAACTTGTTGTCCTCCCAATACCAAAGATTTCCATTGTCTTAGCTTGAACAAAATGGGTCAGATTAGCAAAGCCCAGTGAAAATCGACTTGGTGAATCACCAAATCACCATCACATTTTACCTCAAAATACATTTGGAAATGCTTTTTTTTTTTTAAAGGTGTCCTTGTTACACATATGTACTTCATTGTATAACAAAAATTAAGCACAATTACATGCAAGTAACACTAAGCCAAACCCCATCCCTTATAGAAAATACATGTAGTTGATTAACATTACACAGTACTTAATTGCACCTCATCATGGTAAGGCAAACAGGGAAATTGCAAATAATGTCAGAATGCAAATCGTAATGCCCCCCTTCCCTTAAAATATTAAAAATACATTTATCACAATGCTATATATATATATAAATTTATTAATATTGTATTACTGTAATGAAAACTGGGAAGATTAAAATAAAGGTCTCAATGATTGTGAATTGAAATAGAAATAGAAAATAGAAATTTTGGGTGGGGTGAAATATGGCCTAGACATGTTGACAGGTGAGATTCACCCGAATAGCAGATGTGTCATGTCTCAAGCACCGCAAGAATGTACCCACGCACAAGCCTGGCTTTCATTCTTCTACAAAACACTTTTCTCCTTTTCTCAGCAGCCATATGCTCCACTCTGGCACCGCAGTGACAAGGAGAAAGAACAGAAACATGTAAAGAATAAGCAAATAGGAGAGAGCTCCCTTTCGAGCACTTTTTAGGGAATACTATTTACTAAGATGCCCCTGACATTCTGCAGCTTTTGTCTGGTTTTGCTGGAAAAAACCCCAAAACAAACAAACAAAAAAAAACAAACAATAAAATCATTCATATTCATTCAAAACCAGCCTAGCCGTGCTCCGATATAAGCCAGCAACTAACAGAGCTGAGCTGAGCTCCTGGGTCCTGCACACAGCCAAGAGTCATTGGCATTCCCACTAAGTGCTGTCTAAGGCCGTATGTTTGTGTGCTTTTATCTGCAGGAGAGAGGATCTCTCAAATAAAGAATTAGATCATGTGTACTCGCTGCTTCACCTGCCAGCACTCCTGTCTGGAGCAGCACTGGCCTCCTAATAACAAAGACAGAGTGAATGAAAGATAGCGATGGAGAGACAGACAGAACTGGCGATTTCTGAGAAGGCCGTGAGGCGCATATTGATAGGATAGGTCAGAGGCTGTGGTATTTTTCAAGGCTGCTGAGAGCAAACTGCGATGACCAGTGCTGCGATGAATAAGTGATTCATAATGCATCACATGAAGTCATATAATAACTGGATTTTTTTCTATTTAAAGCCACTTACAGTATGTGAACTGCCGAGACAGTCACCTTGAAACAACTTCGGTACTTTCTCAGGGACACACTGATGAGATGGACTGTGACTGAACCTTTCCGGGCCATTAGTCACTCTGAACTGAATTTGATACTTTGGGTTACCTCAGGACAAAGGGACAAGGTGTGACTTGTTAGTGTGACCCTGCTGGTAGGTGTTGTAACTACAACATTCTGCTGAATCTCTCTCCACCGACGTTATTTAAAGAAAGGCATGTATTCTGATCAAAAAAAGCTGATACAATTCTGGATGCATTATATGGATAAACAAAAAGTAATTTAAATAATTTACATGTAACGTTTAAAAGTGACTATTTAAATTTTTTTTGGTCTGTTTTGCTTCTCAATTCTGCATTTAATTAATTTAAATACAGTAAATATGTAATTGGATAGTTTTACGAAGTCTTTAGTGTCACATGATCCTTCAGAAATCATTCAAATTAGGGCTGCAGGATTATGACAAGAAATATAATTGTCGATTATTCACTTGAAATTGTATTTGCGATTATTAATTACAATGAAAACATTCTACATTAAATGGCGTTTATACCTTTGCTGAAGCAACTTTGTGTCATCATTTTATATGAAAATAAATAAACTGAAAACATTTAAAGTGAAAGACTTTTATTGCTTTTCTATAGTACTAAGCCACAAATTACAATTATTCATTGGACTGGTTGTTTTCCTCACAAAAAAATACACATGATATTATGATATTAAACTAAAACTTTAATTAAAACAATGAACAGTTAAACCAAAAACCCTTCAGATAACCCGTAGACAGAAAAACATGATTATGTAATTTTGTCATTTACATGATTACGATTAATTGTGCAGCCCTAATTCAAATATGCTGTTTTGATGCTCAAGAAACATTTCTTATTATTAACAATGTTTAAAACATTGTGCTTAATCTTTTTCAAGTTTAACAGCCTTTATTTAAAATAGAAATATATTTAGCAATGTTATGAATATCAGTCGCTTTATTATCATAATTGCATCCTCGTTAAAAACTAATTTGAAAAAAAAAACTTACCCCCAAATTTTGAACAGTAGTGAATAATTATGATCAGAATAGTAATCATCATCATCATCAGTGTGAGACAGGATACGGGATAAGGTGTGTGATGTATACTGTCTGCTCACCCCTTTGCAGATGGCCACAGCTTCTTTGGACATGGATTTGGGATAGGACACATGATGCTCCATGATGGACTGAAACAGCTCATCCTCATCCTCACCATCAAATGGGGGCTTTGAAAAGAGATAGAGAGAGCAGAAACAGGGAAGATGTGAGGACAACGCCGTTTACTATAAATGTTCGACAACAATAACACAAATTTTCCAACTTGCATAATTTGTGGCCCTTTAACACTGGAAATTTGAAAGTCATCGCCATAAAAGTGCCTTTCAAGTCTTGTTTGTTTAGCGGAGACTAGAAAAGAGAATTACGACATCTTTTTGTCAGGACAGCTCAGCAGTAGCAGTCTCTGCTGGAAACAATTCAGAGGTTTTTTTTTTTCTGCAGCGTTCAAAGCTTGACTTGTTTCAGAACAATTCATAAATAATTGACTGAGCCCGATAGGCATGAAATACTTGCCGTTAGTCTCGGGAGATTTGCAGAACGTAATTAATAAAAACTGACCTTGAGATAGCAAGAGGTGATTTACTGCAAGCAGCAGAGAGGAAATGAAACAGAGCGAATCAGAGAAGGCCCAAAAGGCACAAACCCCTGACTTGGGCCTTCTTGATCTAGGTTATCATAACTCTTACCTGCCCAGCTAGCATCTCATAGAGCAGAACTCCAAAAGCCCACCAATCCACTGACTTTCCGTAAGGCTGGTAAGCGATGATCTGAAACAGACAGACTCAGAGCGTAAGGCGTAAAAAAAAAATTAGAGATGGGTGACACAGTAAATATTACAATCAGTCCCGACGTGAGCTCTGTCAGGAGTTTCAGAAGTGATTATGGTGCTTTCAACGTGTGTTACCATGTGTTCTATGTATAGTAAAGTGTCTTCCCTGCAAAGAAACAAAACAAAGAAGCCCGATAGAAACCATCACAGAAATTCTAATGCATTATGAACCATTAACTTTTTCTAATAAGACCATTACAAAAATTCCTTATATAATATATATATATATATATATATATATATATATATATATATATATATATATATATATATTATAAGAAACAAGCAATTTAAGCTTTGAGGTGTAGATTAATTGAAATGCCTTCACTCTTGCAGCATGCTTTGGTTCGGGAGTGTGTTGTTGACATGAATCCATCTCTAGCTCATGCTGCTGGTTGGAGCAGTACCATCTGGTGCTTGGTGAGAGGAATGTGAGATATCTTATCAACGTAACTCTCTATTCCATGAATCTGCCTCTGGGTAAGAATCTAATTTTCTACAATACGAGCTTATGATGTACTCTATAAGAAATGGCAATGGAATGGTTCACATACAAAAGACGACTTTTAATAAAAACAATTCTAAGCTTTGGACATACCATGTCCTGGTAGCCATTACACAATCGTCTGCTTATTATAAATGTGCTCCGGAAACATACCTTAACTGCAAAAAATGCTTTTTCAGCCTATATTTTTTGTCTTGTACCCTGGATTTAAGAGTTTTTGCAGGAATGTTTTTAACCATCAAAAAATAATATTCACATTTGCTGGTGAGTAAACCCATTTTAAAAATTTAGACATTTACATAAATTATTCATGTAGAACTGAATTAAGTTTCCTAGAAACAATACTGTATAGATTTGTAAGGTTATATAAAATTAAATTAGTGTAATTAATGAACGGGTATGTGTGAAACCAAGTGCCGGTACAGTAGTGAAAGCATCCCAAAAGTATGGTGTATGGTCTGCATTTAACCCATCCATGATACTAAACAAACACACACACCGTGAACACACACTCGGTGCAGTGAGCAGCCATTTCTGTTTGGGAGCCGTTGGGGGTTCGATGCCTTGCTCATGGGTCTCGTCAACACACATGTGCAGGACCATCCTTTGGGCACTCACCTCAGGGGCGATGTAGTCGGGGGTCCCACAAAAGGTCTTGGTGGTGACTCCATCAAGCATGTTCTCCTTGCACATGCCAAAATCAGCAATTTTGATATGACCCTCCATGTCCAACATGACATTATCCAACTTTAGATCTCTGATGCACAAAGATGTGAGAGGAGTCAGTGGAGAACACAAACAAGCAAGGAATGACTTTGAGAAAATGAGTGTTGTTCAAGCAAGGTAGAGGGAGGCTTTCAAGGGATGTGATATTACTATATAATTTACTATAGTACTAGAATTTAGACTGCTATATATATATATATATATATATATATATATATATATATATATATATATATATATATATATATATGGTAACACTTTATTTTAGGGTCTCTTAACTAGTTGCTTATTAGAACGCACATTACTAGAATATTAACCATTTATTAGTAGTAATTAAGCACATATTAATGCCTTATTCTGTGTGACATCTTACTCAATTCAAAAAACTTTCTCAAGTCCAACGATGCAGACCTAACTGCCAAATTAAAAAATGTGTTTAAAATCATTGCAATATTGACTACCCCCTTTTTTTTTTGCCAGCAAAATCATCCCAAATAAACCATTAATATTCATTACATGGCTACCCCTAGCAGAATTATGAAGAGAAGCACGGGTGAGCTTGATGAAGGAGAAAAAAAGTACTCTGTAAAGAATTCATGAGTGCTATGTGTTTGTAGTGAAAACATGCGGTGGAGGTTTTCTGTTAACAGCCTGGATTACAGCTCTACTTCCTGCTTAGGCCACCATCCAGGGGCTCACTCGCTGGACTTGTACAATAAAGAACAATAATGTTTTTTGTAATGCAGTGAAACAAGACGATTCAATACACTTAGCCGTTTTATAAAGTCAGAGATTATGTTTAATTTATCACAGCTCGTGATGTTCAACGTTTTTGGCCACTAAAAAATTCTGGAAAGACTTATTGTGTTGTCAATGTTGCAACGAGCTGAATGATCGTTGCTTAGTTAAACAACAGCACAATAAATTGAACGGACAGCACTTCCATCCCTCAAGGCCATTTTTTTTGCGTCAAACTAAATACAGCATCGACTCTGACTAAGATCAATTGCTGTGTGTAAGCAAGTGTGTTTTGGTGTGTGTTGCTCTGGAAGCAATTCATCTAATATCCCAGCACCTCTAAAGACCCTTGTGATGGCCAACAGTCAGTTGTACTCTTCTCACTTCTACACGTGGCTGACACGTGTGTTGCTGTCTGGGCTTCACTTACCTGTATATAATACCCTTCACATGTAGGAAGAACAGGCCTATGGCGATTTCTGCAGCATAAAACCTAAACAAACAAACACACACACACACAAACATATATACGAATCAATATGAACATCTGAGCACAGGACATGAATGCGTTGTTTTACTCTGTCAATCTTCATGGCCAAAAGTTGGATAATGGTCATTATCAAAAAAAATAAACTCTAACACAAAACAGAAGAGGCAGCATAGTGCGACAACTGTCCAATCAGAATAGAGTGTTCCAGACATCTGTATAATAAATAAAATAACAGTATGATAAAGGTGCATTTCTGCTGAGAGCATTGAAACTGGAGCTCTGCCCTCAGAAAAGACACAAGAGAGATAAAGCAAGTCAGATATCTGTTATTAATACAAGCATGCAGTAATCTTTAATTTATCAGGTGGCGTGTTTGTCTGTCCTATATTTTAGAACTACATATGAAGAGAATTAGCATTCGTGTTCAGTGACTAATGCAGCTGGGGGTGGAGCAGGAAACAGGCCTTACTACAGAGTCAGATTATGTCAAAAGATAACTTCTGTTTTCAGGTCACAGCGGCAACCGGCCTCTGGCTATCACCTCTGGTGGGTAGAAATGTTTTCCTGAAACATTTGCAACACTTCTGAGTAAAGTATGCAAGTGTAAAACATGCACTAACTACCTGCAATCAGGCACTAACTACTATACTATTACAGTGCTGTATATCAATTATTGTAATGCCATTCTTTTAACACGTTTCCTTTCTTCCGACGATTATAAATGCCACATAAAGGTATCAGTTTATTAATCGAAACTTAAAAATACTTTATTAAAAAATTATTACTCCATTATTTTATTGCTACATTTAATATTTAAGCATTATTATATAAAGAGTTCCCAATGTATGCAATGTAGATCACACTTAGGTCCGATTCTCACAATTAACAAATTAGTAACTACGACTTTGCCTTACTAAAATGCTTAGTAATGGTTAGTAAGGTAGTTGTTCAGGTTATTGTGTAGGTTTAGGGAAGTAGAATGTGGTCATACAGAATATATGCTTTATAAGTTAATATGTTTACAATTATTTTGAATAGTTATATTAAATAGTTAATATTTCACAATAGTACTGATTTTGCTGTATTTTGGAAGTTTGGATCAAAAATGCTTTTTGAACAGAATAAAATTCTTTTAAAAAAGAAAAATAAATTAATTAAAAATCTTACTGTCCATTTTGACTGGTAGTGTACATTATAACTATTGAAACTGCTACATTCAGTTATACATTACACATTTAAACGCACATAAATGTCTATTTATTTGTCAGTTTTACGTTGTGAATTTTATAATAATAATTTATTTAATGTACAACCACGCTTAAAACATTTTAAATAAACAGCTGTTAACACATATCTTAATCTTTTTGTAATTAAATGTATTATAATTACTGTAATTTATGGCGTTGCGTTCAACTACATTTCAAACATTAAATAGCTGTCAAATGGAAAATGACTTAATTTACATGTATATTTCTTCGTTTAAAACATTGATAATTGATTTCTTCTTTTTATTTTTAAGTGGTATTCACAATCCTATATACATTTCTATCTAAATTAGGTTCATACTTTAAGCTTCATTCACAAAACTCAGCAATAGTCTGCTATAATTACCACAGTGTTATTACCATCTGTGCTAATAGTCACTAAATGGTTTTACGAGATGTTTGTGTGCATTTTGTGCATAGCAAATGATGGCTGCATATACTGTACCGAGAGAATACGGGAGGAGGAGCAAAGTAAAAAGAGAAAAAAGTCATTGTACCTTAGAATCAATACAACTTGCTCTCATTATATCATAAAAGCAAAATAAAAGCCCATGCTGTGTTCCATAACCATTGTGGGCTTTTGCATCTGGAAACCTGGATCTATTCCACTTCCAACAGCTACAATGTGCTGCGATTGTTTCTTGTCCTCCCTGTCATTGGGCACTCATAATCACCCTGACCTTTGAACTGCGCTGAGCTCCATACCCAACACAATGACAACGCTGCTCTCCTCCACAGAGACAGGCTAATTCTTTATGATAAAGGGCAGACAGCAAGCTGAAAGCAGAGCAAATAGAGATGAAGCTTGTTAGATGTGGAGACAGAGCGTGGTTCTGAGAGGAGATTACTGCAAAAGGTCAGCTCAGTCATCTACTGCCATAGTGAGATCACCCTCAAACACCTGTCGGTTTGCTGCCGGTTCTTTCTTTCTTTAAACTTGGTTACAGGGTGGTTCACAGGAATTTCAGCCAAGAATTTTACCACTTTAAATGAGCCCAGGAATCAGATTATATCAGACATGCGACATGCTTCCCTTTTTAGTAGGCGAACTAGTCTACTTTTCTATCTAATATTATGCTCATTTTAATCAGTCACTGAATCATTCACTTGCCCAATTTGTTAAAAATCCAGGAATGAAACAACATTGAAAGAGACACACAATGGTGTAAAATGAATGCATAAAAAATAAACATAAAACCAAAACTGACAAGGGGTATTTTTGCTCCTCATTGTAATTACATTCTATCAGGCTATATATCAAAGTGAAACTGTGACCTATCAAGGCATGGGTTTGTTTGGTTTTTTGTGGACAATCATTAAAACAACAATTATGATATAATTGTAGACTAAACCTATTACAAACCACTGTGTTAAAGGACAAATAACCTTGCTATCTTTCCATCTTATTTACTTGCCTCAACTCAAAAAATAGGGAGAAGAGATAAATAGATGAATGAATTGCCGTAGAGATTACATATTTATGTAAAAAAACAAAACTGATTTAGCATTTTAGCACTTCCAGTTCTATTGTCCCAAATGTCAATGGATTTTTTAAAAAACTTATTACATTAAAATGACTGAAACATAGCCTATGGTCTATAGCTAAGCTTAAACATGTATAAAAAAGTTTCATGATTAACAAAACGCTTAAGAATCGAAAGAATCGAAAATATGCCATCGCTGCAACACTTCATAGATCAGCAAAAACAGAGCTAAAAGGAAAAAAAGAAGAGTGAAAGAGAAAGTCAGAGTTGGGAGAAGCAGGTTGACCTGGCCTTCGTACACCTAATTACGAATTATGCTGAGTAGACACCTCATATCTGCAACAGAAGGGCACTGAAGAAGAGGTAGAGAAGGAGCAAGAGTGGGTCAAACTACTTTGAGGTCACTTTGAAGTGACAACACAGCACAGTGGGAAACACTTTCGGCCCTATGAATGTCATTTGTTTTCCACTCATCATCCAATTGGGCGATAACAAGGAGAGCACCTATTCATTCTGCAGAATGTGTTTTCTGAGTTCAACCACTTTCCGTTAACTCACACACATTGGTGAGCTCATCATGAAGTAATCAATGTGCTCATCGATGAACTAATCGGTGAGCTCAAGGTGAAATAATCATCTAGCTGACTGACAAAAAAAACTCATCAGTTTAACTATTAACAAATTCTTTGAAGCCAACATTTCACATTGGGGAACTCATCAACTTGCTGGTGCATCATCGATTTTGAAGGCATCATCGGCCAGTAATATTAACCATTCATCTGATTTTGAATTGATGAATCTGAAAGTGGCATATCTTTGTAGTGTGACCACTTGCTATGAAAAGATAAGACGAGAGCTATACTTACACAGCGTGGGGTTCCTTAAACTTGCCGACCTGCTGGATATGATACATGAGATCCCCACCACTGATGTATTCCATGACAAAATACAGGCGGTCCTGTAGATAAACAGAGAGACAAACACGGGACTGTTGAGAAAAGATAACAAGAAAGGTTCTAGAAGTCGCAGTGCTACTTCGGGGTCAAATGAGTTAAACATAAATTTTAGAACAAAATAGAACACGAGACTAAACTTTGGAACCAATTTTATTATGGTTTCTTAACTTTATGCACACAGTCATTGGTTCACTTCGAATCGGCCATGGCAAATAAAGTTTCAAACAAATGTTCGGGTGGATACTTATTATTCGTCATCATTGTCAATTATCATTATGAGCTGATATAAGCATCAATTCTTGGGGCATCCCCTCATTCTCCCTCTAGGTACTACCGCAATTGTGGGGTTGAACTCCATTAAGGACTGCAAGCCATGTTTGTTTAGCATTAACCATAAGGACTGGATTGGCAGGCTAACTCGTGAAAAGTCATTTATGGTAAATCAGTAACTACTGGACACATAGAAGTAATTTTTTGAGAACTTCCTGACAATTCAGGAAACACACAACACCTGACATTGTATATTGTTATACACTGTTGTATATTTTTGATTCACTAAAATAAACTGACTGATTTTTCTATTTATTCATATATATTTTCCAAATACTGTATAATTCTAAATATTGATGTCCTGACATTAACAGTAAGATTTTATAAAATGCCTATGGATTTGTGTATTACTTTTACTGTCAGTCAGACCTCTGCAAGAATATTTACTTTTAGTGACACAAGCCTATAATACATCTTTAAAAAATACACACACACACACACACACACACACACACACACAACTGCACATCCACACACTAATACACGAGACGAATCCCAGGGCCAAAATCCAAAGATCAAAACACGCCGGACGTCTTCATATCTGCAAGTTTCAGCCACATTTTCCCTGGGCTCCATTTTATTGGCTTTCTTCCTGTAATGATGAGGCTTATTTTGCATCAGTTGCGGGTGGTGTAATTTCCTGCAGTGGTGGTGGTGGTGGTGGTGTGTGTGTGTGATGGTCAGGGGAATTAGAGTCAGGGAGGATTAAGAGACTGAAAGTGATGAAGAGTGCGAGGGGGAGACGGACTGCTAGGCAGCAGTGCTTAAAGGAGGTCCCATCACTGTCAGGAAGGAAAGAGGGCGGGCGGCGGGAAAGAGTCTTTACCTCACTCCACTACACACCAACTACCTAAACCCCCTTGACTACAACACATCAGCATACACAACCACGTACACACTCTCACACACACACACACCCAATCTGACTAACTCCCCATTATAGGCTTGAGGATAATCTACATGACTGCAGCTGTTTGGCTGTCAAATACCTCCTGTGACTGATCCCCCTCCATAAAGAAATCCCCTCCCAACACCCCGCTCGAATATCTCGCAGGCTTTATTTGCTCTTAACGAACGTGTGTGCGAAGGAGGAGATGATTTAGTGACGTAGCTTGGTTTGAGATCCAATGCAGCTCCAGAAAAACAAGGCATGAAAGAGCTTCGGCCGCGTGACGTCACAATCTTTTCCTCCCCCAGAGTCTCCTCGGTTTCTGACTCAGTCCTCTCTATCCTTTGACTCTCGCTTCCTGTCTCGATTTCTCCGTCTTTCGCTATCTTGCTGTCGGTGACAGGGGCTCATGCGGTGCTCAGTAGGATGTTGAGGGACGGCGATGCTGCCTGTCACAGCTCTGCTGCGGCCACAGATGAGTGTGTGGCGCGCTGCCCCCCTGTGAGCATGTCACATTCACATGACCACACACACACACACACACACACACACACCATTCTTGTCGATGTACAAATGACTGCAGTCTCTAAGCAGCTTGTGGGGGATGGGAGGGACGGATTCAAGTGTGTGTGTATGTGTGTTTGGTCATGTGCTGCCAAATGAAAAAATACACAGTGACATGTGTGCCCACGCTTCAGCTTATGTCAAAGGATATACATTGAGAAGAGAAAGAGAAGAGAGGAGATGAGTTGAGCTAAAAAGGAGAGACGGCGAGATGCTACAAAAGGAGGAGAGGAGAAGAGATGAAACAAAAAGAGAAGAAATACTATAAGATGAAAAAGAGATGAGGAGAAAAATGACCAGATGAGAGGACAGAAGTGGAGATAAGTTTGAAAACAAGACAAAAAGATGAGGAGATGAGCTGAAAAGAGCTAAAGACGTGAGATGTTTCTTTGAGACATAGAGAAGAATAAAAAGAACAACATGAAATGAGGTGAGAGCACAACAGGTGAAAAGTAACAAAGAGGAGAAGAGGTAGGAAAAGAGGAGGAGGAGAGATGAAAAGCTGATCAGGAGAGAAGCGGGAGAGAGGACAGGGCGAAATGAGAACTGAATAGACAACAGGAGATTAAATACAATGAAGAAGGTGAGATGGCATGACAAAATGAGAGACGAAATGAGACAAGATGAAGAAGAAAGGAGAGCAAAAGAGACGTCATGAGATGAATCTAAGACATGAAATGAGATGACAGCAGAAGAGAAGCAGCAGTACCATGGTTTGAAAGCAGGAGTGCAGTTGAGTGAGGAAGGGTGGTTTTCCTGGCAAGGCCAACACTCTCTTCTCCACCATAGTGCATTCAACATCATCATCCTGGATCACCACGTCCTTCTTCAAGATCTTTATGGCAAACAGCTCGTCACCTCCCTTTCTCTCTGCCAACATCACCTAAAAAAGACAAACAGAGAAAGAGAGAGAGAGTGTGAAGGTAGCAGGGGTGTTCAGAGTTATGTAACCAAACACATAACTAAAGCATTTGAGAGAGCAAGCAGGAGGAGATGAGCAAAGCAACACTGTAACACAGCGCATGAGCTTCATTTATTAGCAGGAGATACACTGGCCTTTGACTGAGGATCAATACAGCAGAGTTTACACTTATTCTCAGCACGTTCAGAGCATGTTAGGCCACAGAACATACAGTAGCTGCAGTCGAGGCACAGAGGATATACAAAGACGAAAAGAAATGACGGACAGAAGAGACGAAGCTCTCGCACACATGTGAAGACAATAAGGAGCAGGTTTAAGTGTGGCACAATGGCACGGTGAAGGAAATCTTGAGTGATGGGAAGGCAGATTTTAATTGTGCTCATTTTTAGGACTGAGCCTGAAGGCACATGCTAAAGAGAAGAGACAACCAGAAAAAGAGGGATGGAAGAAAAAAGAGGGAGAAAGTTTAAAGAGTAGAGAGCAAGAGAGATTAATAGTACAAACATTAAAAAGTATAAATAGCTTAATTTAAAAGCATAATCAATTTAATATAAATCATATTTAACCCACATACGTATTATATGTATTACTCCAAAATGAGAAAGAAAAACAGAATGAAGCAGTTAAATTAAGTGCACTAACATCACTAAGCTAAAGTGTCTAGTAAAACATCTGTCACCATATAAACATAACTGAAACATAGATGACCCAGGCAAATGAAATCAAACACTGATCTCATTCAATAACATTAAAAGGAAAACAAATAAAAGCTTTCAGAGCAGCAACATTTCACACTTTATGTTTCACACTGTGGTGCCTGACTTGATACAGTACATCACATCCATATGCTAATTAAGTCCATTTTTTCAGTAGTGTAACCATTTTCAAAACTGTGTAGCTTTTCCAATAACAAGCTACTTTTTCCAACAAGCAGCAGCGTAGCGCGACAAGGCAGTAAACAAACACACTCTCTTAAAATATCCTCTTACACATGTAGTGCCAGAAAATCTGATTCTTTTCAGTAAATCTGTCCGTCTAAATAAACCAAATTCAAACATTTTTTTTTACCGATTTGAGCAGCATTTTAAAGTTGCTTTTAAAACAACAATTTGATGTTTTTTTTTAAGTTGTGGAAAGAGTAGATTGACAGTAGAATAACTGTAAATGTGTTTGGAAAGCTACAGATTCAAATTAGCTCCCCAACACCTTTATGCATGTGTGTGTGTGTGTGTGTGTGTGTGTGTGTGTGTTTGTGTGTGTGTGATGAATTTAAACCCAATCCAATATGCCTGACACAGCCACAGCACCTCTTGTCACCAAACCAATAGCGCTTCATCAGTGTGTGAAAGCATCTCTCAAATACCTTCCCTCATTCTGCGTCAAGGTCACATAGAGGAAAAACCTGACAGAGGAAAAGTAATGCTTGAAGAAACTTTACGGACAGTCTGGCTCTGCCTTTTAGCTCTCTCTTGAAAATAAATGCACATATTGAAATGAGCGGAGTTATTTCAGTGTAAAGGCAGCCCCAGATGGACACCTTGTGACTGGCGATGGGAAAAGAGAAGCGATACACTTCAACATTACAGAGGACACCATCTGCTCCTCACAGGCTCTACACCCTAACACACACACACACACACACACACACACACACAAAAACACACACACGCTACTCTGGCAGCATAGCAAGCAGGTCATATCCATTCCAACGCATTCATTACCGCTGCATACCTGTTTAGAAAAACGCACATCAAACAAAAGGTACTGCACACAGTGCTCCAAAGTCTCAAGGACATTGTGCACCAGCTAGTGCAGTCGCACAAAAGTATCTGCTGGGCCCTGGATGAGAACTGCTCCAGGATCAGCATATTCAAGGACAGAATCTGATCAATGATCATGTCTCCAACTGTGAGATCTGCATCAACCCCATAATCACACAATTGGGCTTGTGAAAGTGCACATCTGTCAGCTTTTGAAGCTCCCTCTGCTGAAAGCTCAGCATCATGCAGTCTACAGTGTTTTTGAGAAAGTACCGCCAGTCCCCATTTCCTCTTCTAAAAGATTTTTTAATGAGCGTCTTTGTCTTCATTCTAGTCAAAAATTGCAATTTTGTCAACATTTAGTTGCCATTCCAAACCTGTTAAAATGTCTTTCTTATGTTGGACACAAAAGAAGATGTTTTGAGGAACTTTGAAGAACAAAACAGTTGTTGGTCCCCATTGACTTCCATAGTAAGGAAAAAATACTACAGAAGTCAATGGGGACCAACAACTGCTTGATTACCAGCATTCTTCATCTTTTATATGAAACCTAAGAAAGAAACTCAAAGATTTTGGTATGACATGAGGGTGGGCAAACAATGACGAAAGTAACAAATATTTAGATCACCTCTCTAAAGAATATAAAATGAAGGCATAAGAACAACATTCAAGTTTTGGCTTTTTTTAATCCATCTTATGCCCCCATGGCAATATTTCAATAATTTCAAACAGCATTGTAAAATGTTGTAAAAACACTTAAAATGCTTTAATATATTTAAAACAGCAGTAGTTTACATAGGAAAGATGATGAGGGCAAAATATGAACGCAATCTGCTCAATGGTTCAGTGTTTTCCTGACAACGGTTTACTATGGGAAACCACTTAATGTGAAACTTTGCACTTTGCGTTTATATTCTAGCTTCATCTGCTTGCCTGTACAAAATATATGTCATCAATAAGGTGTTTACTGAATTTCACCTTTTAATATCTGCATTTTACTACATTACTACTTGATGCAAACCATGTAAAAATAACTTGCGATCCGTGGAGCAAAGCTTTGCTGTGACTGCCAAGGCGGCGCTCCTTTTAGAGTGTGATGTCACATAAAAACTAGCAATAATCAGCAAATTGTCTTTTTTTAAAGAGTCAGTGTTCAGTAATGTAAAGTAATGCCATTTTGACAATTCAACCTCAAAAAAAACCACACAATTTTATCAATAAACACACATTTGGAAAACATTTTCATTTCGTGCACACCTTAAAGCTTTTTAATACTTCACATTTTATCCTGCATTGTATGTAAAAAAATGTATATATTTGTCTTTTCTTAAAGGCTTCTTGTTGATTAAAGGCTGAGTTCAACGCTATTTCTTGAATATTTTTGAGTACCCTATTAGAAAAAAAACTGTTTTATAATAGTTTTTTTCCTTTTCAAAAATCAGACACCATGGCTCACACTATGCTTGCCGTTTCCTACAACAGCAGTCAAGCAGTCTGGAGCACAGCAATGAGGTAAAAAAAAAAAACAAGCTCTATCGTATTTTTTTACACAAACACAACTGTTCTGCAGACTTTTACTGGAAAACAATCCAAAACATTTTCAGGCTCTAAGTTCTGACTTCTGAAGCTGACTTCATCACTGACTTTGCTATCTAAACACGAGTCTGTGAGACTGCAGAGAACCTCAGAGTCACGTACTGAGAATGAAGGTGCAGCAGTGAACTGGACAGATCAGTCTGTCAGACGCAACAGCGAGCCTGGCATTTCGTTTGTCATGATGTGGACGACATCAAACAGTCTCGGCTAATGATGCTGACAGAGGTCTAGCACTGCACCTCAACATATCAATATCATTTTAAAATCCTGTTGCCATGGCAACTGGCAGCAGCTGGAACATGAGCCCACTCACCCTCCTATTTCCCCTCTCTCTGTCTTTTAGCCTGCGTTCCAGTAATCTTAGTTGTTTAGAGTAACCTCACAGATCGAGATTACCTGCTGCTCCAAGCACCAGTGAGCCTACCTGAGACACACAGAGAGAGACGCACAGAGCGAAAGAAGTCGACGATGACGGTTACCTTTCCAAAGCTACCCTTGCCCAACACCATGAGAAAATTGAAGTCGGACAGTTTCATGCGGTCCCGCTTGCCATTGCTGTCGAATTTGGAGATGGCGTTGGAGGAAGAGCCGTCTGTTTTGCTGGGACCAATTTTAGCTCTCTGTTGGGAAAGAGCAGAAAAGAAACAATAAGCTTGTGTTAGAGCGGGGTCAGAGACACACGTTTGTTTTTCCAGTACAGTGGTGACTTTCAGTTGACTTCTATAGTTTTATATTGAACTTATGATATTTTCTTTCCCCTGCTTATAAAACCAAAAATCGCAGAAACCTACACTGTCTGAGAAAAAAAAAGGCAATTTAGGTACTAATATGTATGTGTTGCATACTAACATACATATTTATAATACTACCTTTTTTCTGAGAATGTAGCGAGACAGCGATATCAAATCCTTTTATCATATCCTAGCTTTCTCTGCAATAAGCTGATTATTATTTTCATGTTATGGCTGTAAAAAACTCTACCATATTGTCTAAACAAATAAACACATAAATAAAATTTAGGCACCACAGCTCTATAATAATCAATATAAGAAATGGATTGTTAAAGATTTATGTGTTATTCAATTATTAATTGTGTTTTCAGAAAATATCAGTATTTTTACATTTAGATTACATTTACCTTTCAATGAGCATTACGAGACAGCGATATATTCATTAAAAAAACATTGCGTGTGCAGTTTGATATCCAATATTGACAATGCTATATTAAAAGCTAAGCACAAACTCCAAGCCTTCATTTTTAGTCTGCTGACAGCTAGTCTGTGACAAGAAAGCCTCAATAATGCAGTATCACTTGTGAGACTTAAAACTTTAAGTATCTTGTCTTCATATGCACACTCTCTTAACGTTTGAGAGAGCAGCAATACGAAAAAAACCCCCAATGAAACAGTGCAAGAGTGAAAGAGTGCAAGCTTACAGCGAGTGTGTGAGTAAATGCCAAAATAACAACTGCTCCATATGTCTCCCCAAGCACCATCTCATCTATATTTCTAGTCTTTTTCTTATTTTGCTCCGATCGGTTGCTGGTCTCCCCGATCTCAGGTTTTACTATCCTTGTGGGGACATTTGGGCTTCACGAATCACACACACACACACACAGTACAAACGTAAGAATGAGCCACACCTGACACGACCGACATCTTTTGTTTGTTTCTCTCTGTTGATGTTACTGAATTTCTTAAGCAGGTCTATTCATCACGTCGCTGCTAAATCTGTCAAACACACGATTCAGCAAACGCTGGGTGAACCTGTCACCCAGACTGCAGATGAAGCAATTTTTGGCTATTGTGTGCACGTGTGAAAAAGACAGCGTGTATCTGTAATACAAAGAGAGATATTAAATATGTCTTTGGCAGCATTTGTCAAACAGCTCTAAAGTGTTTGTTAGACACAGAGGAAGTGGGTGTGCGTCTGTTAAACTGTGTGCATCTCTCGCTCTCCCTGGGTGAACGTTTAGTTTCTGGCAAGGATCTCGCTGGCCGAGCTGGCATGCTACAGAATGACAGACGGGCTGTGTAAATGTCTGTGGTTCCTTCTGTATTAAGTGTGTGCGGTCACAGGGCACAGTCATTAGGCCCCGTTGGCTGCAAGCTGAGGGGAAGTGTACTGCCGATTTCCTTGTTCACCAACTTTCTCCTTCACAGTCCACTGAGAACTGATCCATTATCTACAGCTGTGAGCCAATCACACCTACAGCAGCCTGGCAACAGGTCACGCACGCACACACACGCGCGCGCTCTCTCACACAAGTGCACTAAAAGCTTTTCTCATTCGCAACACGTTTGCACAGCACTTGGGCTGACACACAAAACACAACAGTGCGTCAAAATTCCTCACTTTGCTTTTTATGCACCGCTGACACTATTTTAACTTGGTATCTGGTTTTTCTGCTCTAAAAATATATAAATGGGCTTAAAACAAGATGCGTTTATTTGGACATTTGCCTTGATTTTTTACTTGTTTTAAGGACTAAAATCTGCATAATAGTCTGTTTTGTCTGTCAATCTACGTTGATGTCCTATTTGAATATTTACCCAAATAGGTTATGAATAATGAATAAAATAGGAGCCTGATAAAAACGCTCATTTTAGAAGCACTTTTATATATATTAATTTAAATATCCATGTACGCTTTGTTTAAACATTTTCAAATGTTTAAATTTATCTAAATATTTATTTAAATATTTGTCTTTCTAAATATCAGCTTTAACTGCAATATTAACTTATTATTTATTCGTATTGCTATACATTGTTTGACATTTCTTTTTTAACATTCATCTGTCTACTATTTCAAATATTTACCTAAATATCTATTGTTTTACATATTTATTTAAATACATCTACATTTTATTTGATTTTGTTTTCCAAGAACTATCCAAGACAGATGTGATGTAAATACCGCACTCCAGCATGTTGGCTCATGTGCTTTGTTTACCAGATCATCAGATAAACTCATTTCTAACAGCCATTTTATGCAGTGCACACACATCTCTTAAATTACACATGCCACTGACATCTTGTGATGTGTACAAGAGGTGACTGTAATTAAAAATACACAGAGCTGATTTCAATTCCGACACCTTTACACTCATTCCAAATGAATTTCTGCATGCCTCTCACTTTCCCCATGAATCCACTGCTATTTACCAGCAGAATGAATGTGTAGGACTGCCTGGGTCCCTTCGGCCCATCCCACACGCGCCTGTCTCACTGCCCTCTCTCTCACAGCCTCTTGGAGTACATTCAATTTTAATTTCCAAACTGCTGCCATATTGTGAGGCTGGCATGCGGCTCAGTCTAGCATAGAATTCCATTAACCCACTCCCTACTGTTCAGACACTGTCCCTGCAGACAAACACAAGGCCCGGCTGAGTCTGCTGCCCAGTGCTCAGTCTCACTCATATTTTTCTGTCTGTCTGCCCTCCCTTTATCTCATTTGAAGGGCTCGTTATTTACCCACCATCATGTCCTTCCAAACCTGCACGAATTTCAGAGTAATGTACTGGCTGCTCTTACAGTTATGTTACAGTGAATGGGGACTGAAGCACTCGAAAGTAAGAGTTGTCCAGATGATATTTATTCTAAATAGCAAAATTTAAAGTAGTGATTCAATGAAAACAGTAGTAAAAAACCTGATGATTAATTAATGATCATAATTGACAGGAAATCATTGATGCTTTGTCTCCGTTTAAAGCTTAAAAGGTCCGGTTGCTATTCATTGCGATCTGGAAAAGGGAGGCAAGTAACTCAAAATATCTCCTTTTGTGCTCCACTGGAAAAAAAATAAAAATAAAGTGACAAGAGTTTGGAACAACATGAGGGTAATTAAATGATGACAGAATCTTCATTTGTGGCTGAACAGCCCCTCTAATCTTCACAGCTCAGAGTTTTTCCCCATCTCTCGCTCTGAAGGTCATGGTTCTGTAGATCTGTGGGAAGAGACGTGTGGCCTCTGGGGAAAAGCCATTTGAGAAGCTCTGTCTCTCCGCCAAAACCACAAGTTGAGTGGCGGCATTGATCTCTGCGCACACACACACATGCACAAAATGCTCTCCACCTCCTCCTCCTGCATCGATTGCTGGGCGTGAACGAGCGATTAGCTCTGTATCCAGCTAAGAGCCTCATCACTGGACTAAGACAGTGTTTCTTTTGTAAAAGACAAACATCTCGGCCGTATTCTGCTCAGCAGTAAAACCGACGCACGCGCACTCACACAGACATACAGCATCAAACATTCTGCCCGACGACCCAGTGGCGACAACTTTTATTTGTCTGATCCAGAATAGACGGGAAGGATGCAGGAGAGGAGGAGAGAGAATGGGAAGGGAGGGATAAAAAGAAACGGAGACAAATGCTAATGTGGGTAGATTTCCACTGAGCTGAATGCGTCGCCTTCACCGCGCTTCAGTGCACACAAATACCGTCATTTCTGCACAGCAGTGCGGAGTGAGAACGGAGAAAAAATAAAGAGCTAAACAGTGAGAGGAAGTCATTTGTTCGTAGCGGTGAAATGTGGAGGGAGGTGGTCGAGTCTTGACAGGTCAAATTACAGGTGAATAAAAGTTGAGGAGATGCTATCAACAGGAGGGCGGCTATTAGATGAGACGACTTAACGGTTCTGATTACACCTCTGACACACACACACACACACACACACAGAAAAACACAAACAACCAGAAAACAAGCGTCATGCTGTTTTGTCATATAGAGAACTGAAAGGTGGTGCTGGGGAACTAAAATTAGCAATGCTAGCACGCCAGCTCAGCCATTTTCAAAATACTTATTTATCACTCAGCAGTATTCTCGGAAGACCCTACTTAACATTCAACATCATTTTTTGTTAGCGGTGAAGTAAATGTTTAGTTAAATATTCTTGCTTAATAATAATTTATTTTGATTACTTTTCACAAACAAATACTCAACGACGCTACTTCAAGGTTGTTCCACCTCCTAAAACAGCAGCTTTAAGCAGATGAAAACATTTTTATTGAGCTGAAAATGAACAAAAAAAGAACAAAAAATGTGTGGAAATGCCACACTTTAAAAAGAGATTTATTTATTGGTGAAATATTTCAGCATCTTAAAATTTCCATCTGCATTCGTGAATCAAGAAAATTATATTGTGTAAAATGTATTATATATAATTGGTCTATTTTTCCCCACAAAGGAATGAAAACAGTGACTGAACAATGTTACAATGCAAATTGTTATAAATATTTTCATTTATGTCCTGTACTTCAGTAAGTACAGATGATTAGAATTAATGAAAACAATAAAAAAAAAGTTTTCTTAGCTTTTTGTGTACATACATGAAACATTTGTTTCTTGCATGTTTTATGCAAACAAATAGTAACTTGCTATCACTGTTTATTATTGAAGACCAGCAGAAACCTTGATAATATACATTACATTTATTATATTCTATATTTTGCTTGATATTATGATTCAGTAAATGTGCTATTATATTGTTATCATATTGTGTTGTCTTTTATCAGTGCAGAGTCTTAAAAAAACGATGAAACCATAAGCTTTCGCTGATCCAAAAATTGTAAAGTGCTTAAAATAATTGTATCTTAATCAAAATGCAGTTTCAAACTAAGTAGTTTGTGATTGCGTTTTCAACAGTTTAAAAAAAAAAAAAACAATTTAAAAAGTATGTCACGTCATTGACCCCTGGGCAAGTCGAGTCCATATAAACCTTCGTATCCGTATAAAAAAGGAGCTGATCCAAAATGAGTGTGAGATAATGAGTCATTTCCCCATCTCTGTTTTCATGCTGAGCCAAATCTGGCTATAGCTCACGACGCAGGAACAAAAGTTGACATGAGGCTACAGCTCTGAGCGTTGCGTGATGTGGGCGCCCTGGTCCTCCAGCACAGGAACAGGAGTGACCGGCTCTGTGTTACTGACACGGATCCTGAGGGAGGCCTGCTGGTCCGTCTGCGTGCGCAAGTGTGATGGAGCTGCTGGCAGGTAGCCTGACACAGCCCCAGCATTAATGAGCTCAATGTGAGCACCACCAGGCCAATCCTTCATCTGCCCCCTCCGCCTCTCAGCAGAGACCTGCCCTGACCGCAAAGACCCCATAGCCAGGAACTGACTCGATGGCCTTTCTTGCATCTCCCATCCCGATGCTTTCAAATGGAGCCTAAGCATTTTCCCCTCACAACCACTCAAAGTCTTGAGTCATGCTGGGTCATTCATTCTCAGCCAGCAACAGTCGAACAACATAAATCAGAACAAGACACCAGATGTGATGCTAATCTATGAGAGAATTGCTCTAAAGATAGTGAGCTGCTTACAGAGCCAGTGTTTTAAGGCATGAGAGACACAAAAGCTGCTCCATAATTTCAAAACAACTTAATGATGTTGCCTTCCAAGCTGAAAAAATTTAATGTAACGATAATAATAAAAAGAGACTAACATAAGTTAAATAAACAGTCAGTAAATTGTTATTATGTATTACAAAGATGATGTTGACTATTACTATTATGTATTACTATTAATATTTTGCCAAAATGTTTTAAATAGTTTACAATTAGTAGTGTATTTAGTAGTAATCACATCCAAAATAAAAGTTTTTGTTTACATAATATAAGTGTGTATACTGTGTATATTTATTATCTACATATGTGTGTATAAATAAATGTTATATAATATATTACATTTTTATATTAAAATTTATACAGTATTATAAAATTTAGACAGAGGCGACTAGGTTTTTGAGCCTTGAAAATTGTATAGTTTGCTATTTATACTATAATAATAATAATAATAACAATAATAATAATAAATGGTTGCAATATGTAAAATTAACTCTAGTCTAGAAATTTACTAGATAAGTCAAAGCACTTCACCATTTCAGACCACAAGAACACACAAGAGCACAAGAGACAAAAAAAGACAAAAGAAGAAAAAGAGAAGAAAAGAAAAGACTTAAAATGATTTAAGAAGTTTTCCCTCCATGATGTTTGAAATGCCAGCCCACCAGATGAGCTACAGATTGACCATTTCTCACATTTTGAATTATGCATCACACCATGTGTAGGAAAACTGCCAGCTCAGACACACACACACACACAGTCCGAGTTGCGCTAAGTTTCGCATTGGGTTGTTCATAAATAATACCATCATGCACTGGGTCCACAGCTGGGTCTGCTCGCGGGACCGTTTGAATTATGCAGAGACTTGCACAGTTTGTGCCCCTTCACACACACACAATGCATCCAACATACATGCCACACACAGCACAAGCACGCACCAATAGGCACAAACTGACTGTCGTGACCATTTTCACCTATCAACTTTGTGGGGAACATGTCTGAACTACTAACTACTGTGTGCTCTCAAAAGAAAGCAGAATCTAGAGGAAAAGGGACTTTAAAATGTGCCTGAATCAATCTGTGGTGAAGAAAGCCCAGGGATCAGGAGCTTCGTGCTGGTACCTCTCAGTCAGCTCTACTCTGTATTCAAATTGGGACGTGCGGAGCAGAATGCAGGTTGACGTGAGTGTGATTACTTCGGGAGGACGCTGGGATTTGCCAATGTGTTATTTATGCCAGATTTGTCAGTGAGTGATATATGCTTCATGCACAAAGACCTCTCTCTTTTTCACTTTACCTGCTCGCAACCAGGTGGGAGAGTCAGAATCAACATAAAATCAGAACAAGCTCTATTTAGTTTTATACATTCCTTGTCTTATTAACCATGAGTCAAGTGCATATTACAATTAAGAAGTATTTATACTCATAATCTTAAATCCAAATATAATAATTTATATTAGGGCTAAACTGACCTTCTTCTCAAATCCTCCCCTGACCATCTAACTCTATTCTGTTAAGTAACAATGACTTTCATTCAAAGCAGAAAGAAGAAAATTGCACTACCCCAAGTCCTGTACATGACAAGAACAAAAGGTGAAAGTGAACAAAAACTAAAAATATGTACAAAACAAAACAAACATAAGAAC